>NW_026961493.1:0-131622 GCF_963924245.1 Chroicocephalus ridibundus | reverse complement strand
CACTGCTCTCAGCTCCACGGAGGTGACCTCCACACCATCTCCCACCACCCCAGGAGACATCTCTACTTCTTTCCCGACCACTGCAGCCTCCTCTACTGCTCCCACCTCCACAGAGGTGACCTCCATGGCTTCCGTGACCACCTCAGGAGACTCATCCACTTCCTTCTCGACCACTGGAGCCACGCCCAGCACTGTCATCTCCACAGAGGGGACCTCCACAGAAGCCCCCACCACCTCAGGAGACTCATCTACTTCCTTCTCCACTGCTGGATCCACCTCCACTGCTCCCACCTCCACAGAGGTGACCTCCACAGGAGCCCCAACCACCTCAGGAGACGTCTCCACACTCTTCTCTACCCCTGGAGCCACCTCCATGGCTTTTACCTCCCCCGAGGTGACCTCCGTGGCTTCCACGAGCACCACGGGAGAGTCGTCCACTTCCTTCTCCACGACTGGATCTACCCCCACCACAGTCATCTCCACAGAGGAGACCTCCTCAGCAGCCCCCACCACCTCAGGAGGCTTAGCTACTACGTTCCCAACCACTGGAGCCTCCTCCACTGCTCCCACCTCCACAGAGGTGACCTCCATGGCTTCCACGACCACCTCAGGGGACTTATCCACTCCCTTTTCGACCACTGGTGTCCCCCTGAGCACGCTCATCTCCACAGAGGTGACCTCCACAGAAGCCCCAACCACCCCAGGAGACATCTCCACAGTGTTCTCTACCCATGGGGCCTCCTCCATGGCTTTTACCTCCCCCGAGGTGACCTCCATGGCTTCCAGGACCCCCACAGGAGACTCATCCACTTCCTTCTCGACCACTGCAGCCACCCCCAGCTCTGTCGTCTCCACAGAGGTGACCTCCACAGAAGCCTCAACCACCTCAGGAGACTCATCTACTTCCTTCCCAACCACTGGAGCCTCCTCCACTCCTCCCACCTCCCCCGAGGTGACCTCCATGGCTTCCGTGACCACCGTGGGAGACTTATCCACTTCCTTCTCGACCACAGGAGCCACCTCCACTGCTGTCACCTCCACAGAGGTGACCTCCATGGGATCATCACCCACCACAGCAGAGTCCTCCACTCCATTCTCCACCACTAGACCCACGTCCACTGCTCCCACCTCCACTGAGGTGACCTCCTCAGCAGCCCCCACCACCTCAGAAGATGTCTCCTCTCCCTTCACCACCACGGAGGGCACCTCCACTGGTGTCACCTCTACAGGAGACCCCACCACCTCAGAAGTCTTCTCCACAGTCTTCTCGACCACTGGAACCACCACCAGTCCTGTAACCTCAAGCCAGGTGACCTCAATGCCATCTGAGATGTCCACAGGTGATGTATCCACTTCCTTGTCCACCACTGGAGCCACCTCCACTGCTGTCATCTCCACAGAGGTGACCTCCAGAGAAGCCCCCACCACCGCAGGAGACTTATCTACTTCCTTCTCCGCTGCTGGATCCACCTCCACTGCTCCCACCTCCACAGAGGTGACCTCCACGGCTTCTATGACCACCTCAGGAGACTCATCCACTTCCTTCTCAACCACTGGCGCCACGCCCAGCACTGTCATCTCCACAGAGGTGACCTCCACAGAAGCCCCAACCACCTCAGGAGACGTCTCCACACTCTTCTCTACCCCTGGAGCCACCTCCATGGCTTTTACCTCCCCCGAGGTGACCTCCGTGGCTTCCACGAGCACCATGGGAGAGTCGTCCACCTCCTTCTCCACAACTGGATCTACCCCCACCACAGTCATCTCCACAGAGGAGACCTCCTCAGCAGCCCCCACCACCTCAGGAGACTTATCCACGTCCTTATACACCACTAGTGTCCCCCAGAGCACTCTCATGTCCACCGAGGAGACCTCCTCAGTAACCGCCACCTCTTCAGAAGACGTCTCCACACTTTTTTCCACCACTGGCGGAACCTCCACTGCTCTCAGCTCCACGGAGGTGACCTCCACACCATCTCCCACCACCCCAGGAGACTTCTCTACTTCTTTCCCGACCACTGCAGCCTCCTCTACTGCTCCCACCTCCACAGAGGTGACCTCCATGGCTTCCGTGACCACCTCAGGAGACTCATCCACTTCCTTCTCAACCACTGGAGCCACACCCAGCACTGTCATCTCCACAGAGGGGACCTCCACAGAAGCCCCCACCACCTCAGGAGACTCATCTACTTCCTTCTCCACTGCTGGATCCACCTCCACTGCTCCCACCTCCACAGAGGTGACCTCCACAGGAGCCCCAACCACCTCAGGAGACGTCTCCACACTCTTCTCTACCCCTGGAGCCACCTCCATGGCTTTTACCTCCCCCGAGGTGACCTCCGTGGCTTCCACGAGCACCACGGGAGAGTCGTCCACTTCCTTCTCCACGACTGGATCTACCCCCACCACAGTCATCTCCACAGAGGAGACCTCCTCAGCAGCCCCCACCACCTCAGGAGGCTTAGCTACTACGTTCCCAACCACTGGAGCCTCCTCCACTGCTCCCACCTCCACAGAGGTGACCTCCATGGCTTCCACGACCACCTCAGGGGACTTATCCACTCCCTTTTCGACCACTGGTGTCCCCCTGAGCACGCTCATCTCCACAGAGGTGACCTCCACAGAAGCCCCAACCACCCCAGGAGACATCTCCACAGTGTTCTCTACCCATGGGGCCTCCTCCATGGCTTTTACCTCCCCCGAGGTGACCTCCATGGCTTCCAGGACCCCCACAGGAGACTCATCCACTTCCTTCTCGACCACTGCAGCCACCCCCAGCTCTGTCGTCTCCACAGAGGTGACCTCCACAGAAGCCTCAACCACCTCAGGAGACTCATCTACTTCCTTCCCAACCACTGGAGCCTCCTCCACTCCTCCCACCTCCCCCGAGGTGACCTCCATGGCTTCCGTGACCACCGTGGGAGACTTATCCACTTCCTTCTCGACCACAGGAGCCACCTCCACTGCTGTCACCTCCACAGAGGTGACCTCCATGGGATCATCACCCACCACAGCAGAGTCCTCCACTCCATTCTCCACCACTAGACCCACGTCCACTGCTCCCACCTCCACTGAGGTGACCTCCTCAGCAGCCCCCACCACCTCAGAAGATGTCTCCTCTCCCTTCACCACCACGGAGGGCACCTCCACTGGTGTCACCTCTACAGGAGACCCCACCACCTCAGAAGTCTTCTCCACAGTCTTCTCGACCACTGGAACCACCACCAGTCCTGTAACCTCAAGCCAGGTGACCTCAATGCCATCTGAGATGTCCACAGGTGATGTATCCACTTCCTTGTCCACCACTGGAGCCACCTCCACTGCTGTCATCTCCACAGAGGTGACCTCCAGAGAAGCCCCCACCACCGCAGGAGACTTATCTACTTCCTTCTCCGCTGCTGGATCCACCTCCACTGCTCCCACCTCCACAGAGGTGACCTCCACGGCTTCTATGACCACCTCAGGAGACTCATCCACTTCCTTCTCAACCACTGGCGCCACGCCCAGCACTGTCATCTCCACAGAGGTGACCTCCACAGAAGCCCCAACCACCTCAGGAGACGTCTCCACACTCTTCTCTACCCCTGGAGCCACCTCCATGGCTTTTACCTCCCCCGAGGTGACCTCCGTGGCTTCCACGAGCACCATGGGAGAGTCGTCCACCTCCTTCTCCACAACTGGATCTACCCCCACCACAGTCATCTCCACAGAGGAGACCTCCTCAGCAGCCCCCACCACCTCAGGAGACTTATCCACGTCCTTATACACCACTAGTGTCCCCCAGAGCACTCTCATGTCCACCGAGGAGACCTCCTCAGTAACCGCCACCTCTTCAGAAGACGTCTCCACACTTTTTTCCACCACTGGCGGAACCTCCACTGCTCTCAGCTCCACGGAGGTGACCTCCACACCATCTCCCACCACCCCAGGAGACTTCTCTACTTCTTTCCCGACCACTGCAGCCTCCTCTACTGCTCCCACCTCCACAGAGGTGACCTCCATGGCTTCCGTGACCACCTCAGGAGACTCATCCACTTCCTTCTCAACCACTGGAGCCACACCCAGCACTGTCATCTCCACAGAGGGGACCTCCACAGAAGCCCCCACCACCTCAGGAGACTCATCTACTTCCTTCTCCACTGCTGGATCCACCTCCAATGCTCCCACCTCCACAGAGGTGACCTCCACAGGAGCCCCAACCACCTCAGGAGACGTCTCCACACTCTTCTCTACCCCTGGAGCCACCTCCATGGCTTTTACCTCCCCCGAGGTGACCTCCATGGCTTCCACGAGCACCACGGGAGAGTCGTCCACTTCCTTCTCCACGACTGGATCTACCCCCACCACTGTCATCTCCACAGAGGAGACCTCCTCAGCAGCCCCCACCACCTCAGGAGGCTTAGCTACTACGTTCCCAACCACTGGAGCCTCCTCCACTGCTCCCACCTCCACAGAGGTGACCTCCATGGCTTCCACGACCACCTCAGGGGACTTATCCACTCCCTTTTCGACCACTGGTGTCCCCCTGAGCACGCTCATCTCCACAGAGGTGACCTCCACAGAAGCCCCAACCACCCCAGGAGACATCTCCACAGTGTTCTCTACCCATGGGGCCACCTCCATGGCTTTTACCTCCCCCGAGGTGACCTCCATGGCTTCCAGGACCCCCACAGGAGACTCATCCACTTCCTTCTCGACCACGGCAGCCACCCCCAGCTCTGTCATCTCCACTGAAGTGACCTCCACAGAAGCCCCCACCACCTCAGGAGACTCATCTACTTCCATCCCAACCACTGGAGCCACCTCCACTGCTCCCACCTCCCCCGAGGTGACCTCCATGGCTTCCGTGACCACCGTGGGAGACTTATCCACTTCCTTCTCGACCACAGGAGCCACCTCCACTGCTGTCACCTCCACAGAGGTGACCTCCATGGGATCATCAACCACCACAGCAGAGTCCTCCACTCCATTCTCCACCACTAGACCCACGTCCACTGCTCCCACCTCCACTGAGGTGACCTCCTCAGCAGCCCCCACCACCTCAGAAGATGTCTCCTCTCCCTTCACCACCACTGAGGGCACCTCCACTGGTGTCACCTGTACAGGAGCCCCCACCACCTCAGAAGTCTTCTCCACAGTCTTCTCGACCACTGGAACCACCACCGGTCCTGTTACCTCAAGCCAGGTGACCTCAATGCCATCTGAGATGTCCACAGGTGATGTATCCACTTCCTTCTCCACCACTGGAGCCACCTCCACTGCTGTCATCTCCACAGAGGTGACCTCCAGAGAAGCCCCCACCACCACAGGAGACTTATCTACTTCCTTCTCCGCTGCTGGATCCACCTCCACTGCTGGATCCACCTCCACAGAGGTGACCTCCATGGCTTCCACAAGCACCATGGGAGACATATCCACTTCCTTCTCCAGCACTGGAGCCACCCCCACCACTGTCATCTCCACAGAGGTGACCTCCTCAGCAACTGACACCTCTTCAGAAGATGTCTCCACCACTGGCAGAACCTCCACTGCTTTTACCTCCACAAAGGTGGCCTCCACAACACCTCCCACCACCTCAGGAGAATTCTCTACTGCCTTCCCAACCACTGCAGCCTCCTCTACTGCTCCCACCTCCACAGAGGTGACCTCCATGGCTTCCACGACCACCTCAGGAGACTCATCTACTTCCTTCTCAACCACTGGCCTTGCACCCAGCACTGTCATCTCCACAGAGGTGACCTCCACAGAAGCCCCCACCACCGCAGGAGACTTATCTACTTCCTTCCCAACCACTGGAGCCACCTCCACTGCTCCCACCTCCCCTGAGGTGACCTCCATGGCTTCCATGACCACCGTGGGAGACTTATACACTTCCTTCTGGACCATAGGAGCCACCTCCACTACTGTCACCTCCACAGAGGTGACCTCTGTGGCGTCATCAGCCACCACAGCAGAGTCCTCCACTCCCTTCTTGTCCACTGGACCCACCTCCACTGCTCTCACCTCCACTGAGGTGACCTCCTCAGCAGCACCGACCACCTCAGAAGAGGTCTCCACACTCTTCTCCACCACTGGAGCCACCTCCACTGCTCTCAGCTCTACAGAGGTGACCTCCATGGCTTCCATGACCACCACAAGAGACTCATCTACTTCCTTCCCCACCACTGGAGCCACCCCCACCACTCTCATCTCCACAAAGGTGACCTCCTCCGCAACCTCCACCTCTTCAGAAGACGTCTCCACTCTCTTCTCCACCACTGGTGGAACCTCCACTGCTTTTACCTCCAGAGAGCTGACGTCCACAACAACTCCCACCACCTCAGGAGAATTCTCTACTTCTTTCCCAACTACTGCAGCCTCCTCTTCTGCTCCCACTTCCTCAGAGGTGACCTCCATGGCTTCCGTGACCACCGTGGGAGACTTATCCAGTTCCATCTCGACCACAGGAGCCACCTCCACTGCTCTCACCTCCACTGAGGTGACCTCCGCAGCAGCCCCCACCACCTCAGAAGAGGTCTCCACACTCTTCTCCACCAATGGAGCCACCTCCACAGCTCCCACCACCACAGAGGTCACCTCCACAACACCTCCCACCACCCCAGGAGACTTCTCTACTTCTTTCCCAACTACTGCAGCCTCCTCTACTGCTCCCACCTCCACAGAGGTGACCTCCATGGCTTCCACAACCCCCACAGGAGACTCCTCCACTTCCTTCTCGACCACGGCAGCCACCCCCAGCTCTGTCATCTCCACTGAAGTGACCTCCACAGAAGCCCCCACCACCTCAGGAGACTCATCTACTTCCTCCCCAACCACTGGAGCCTCCTCCACTGCTCCCACCTCCCCCGAGGTGACCTCCATGGCTTCCGTGACCACCGTGGGAGACTTATCCACTTCCTTCTTGACCACAGGAGCCACCTCCACTGCTGTCACCTCCACAGAGGTGACCTCCATGGATTCATCAGCCACCACAGCAGAGTCCTCCACTCTCTTCTTCTCCACTGGACCCTCCTCCACTGCTCTCACCTCCACTGAGGTGACCTCCTCAGCAGCCCCCAGCACCTCAGAAGAGGTCTCCACACTCTTCTCCACCACTGGAGCCACCTCCACTTCTCTCAGCTCCACCGACGTGACCTCCATGGCTTCTACAACCACCATGGCAGACTTATCCACTTCCTTCCCCTCCACCGGAGCCACCCCCACCACTGTCATCTCCACAGAGGTGACCTCCTCAGCAACTGCCACCTCTTCAGAAGACGTCTCCACACTCTTCTCCACCACTGCAGCCTCCTCCACCGTTCTCACCTCCACAGAACTGACCTCCATGTATTCCGTGACCACCACGGGAGACTCATCTACTTCCTTCTCGACCACTGGCGTTACCCCCAGCTCTGTCGTCTCCACAGAGGTGACCGCCACAGAATCCCCCACCACCTCAGCAGATGCCGCCACACTCTTCTCTACGCCTAGCTCCAACTCCGTGGCTTTTACCTCCACATCGGTGACCTCCATGGCTTCCACGACCACCTCAGGAGACTTATCCACTTCCTTCTCCACCACTGGAGCCACCCCGAGCACTCTCATCTCCACAGAGGTGACCTCCTCAGCAGCACCCACCACCTCAGCAGACGTCTCCACTTCCTTCTCCACTGCTCGATCCACCTCCACTGCTCTCACCTCCACGGAGGTGACCACCAGAGTAGTCCCCACCACCTCAGGAGACCTTTCCACAGTCTTCTCGACCACTGGAACCACCACCAATTTTGTCACCTCAACGCAGGTGACCTCAATGCCATCTGGGATAGCCACAGGAGACTCATCCACTTCCTTCTCGACCACTGGAGCCACCCCCAGCACCGTCATCTCCACAGGGGTGACATCTAAAGAACCCGCCACCACCTCAGAAGACACCTCCACACTCTTCTCTACCCCTGGAGCCTCCTCCACTGCTCTCAGCTCCACAGAGGTGACCTCCATGGCTTCAACAACACCCACAGGAGACTCATCCACTTCCTTCTCGACCGCTGCAGCCACCCCCAGCTCTGTCATCTCCACAGAGGTGACCTCCACAGAAGCCCCCACCACCTCAGGAGACTCATCCACTTCCTTCCCAACCACTGGAGCCCCTTCCAATGCTCCCACCTCCCCCGAGGTGACCTCCATGGCTTCTGTGACCATCGTGGGAGACTTATCCACTTCCTTCTTGACCACAGGAGCCACCTCCACTGCTGTCACCTCCAGTGAGGTGACCTCCTCAGAAGCCCCCAGCACCTCAGAAGAGGTCTCCACACTCTTCTCCAGCACTGAAGCCACCCCCACTGCTCTCAGCTCCACAGACGTGACCTCCATGGCTTCCACTTCCACCACAGGAGACTTATCCACTTCCTTCTTCACCACTGGAGCCACCCCCACCACTGTCATCTCCACAGAGGTGACCTCCTCAGCAACTGCCACCTCTTCAGAAGACGTCTCCACACTCTTCTCCACCACTGGTCGAACCTCCACTGGAGCCACCACCACACAGGTGACGTACACAGCACCTCCCACCACCTCAGGAGAATTCTCTACTGCCTTCCCGAGCACTGCAGCCTCCTCTACTGCTCCCACCTCCACAGAGGTGACCTCCATGGCTTCCACGACCACCTCAGGAGACTCATCTACTTCCTTCTCAACCACTGGCATTACAGCCAGCACTGTCATCTCCACAGAGGTGACCACAGAAGCACCCACCGCCTCAGAAGGCATCTCCACCCTCTTCACTACCACTGGAGCCACCTCAACTACTCTCACCTCCACAGAGGTGACCTCTATGGGATCATCAACCACCACAGCAGAGTCCTCCACTCCCTTCTTGTCCACTGGACCCTCCTCCACTGCTCTCACCTCCACTGAGGTGACCTCCACAACACCTCCCACCTCCTCAGGAGAATTCTCTACTTCTTTCCCGACCACTGCAGCCTCCTCTACTGCTCCCACCTCAGCAGACGTGACCTCCATGGCTTCTGCGACTACTTCAGAAGACTCATCTACTTCCTTCTCAACCACTGGCCTTGCACCCAGCACTGTCATCTCTACAGAGGTGACCTCCACAGAAGCCCCAACCACCTCAAGAGACTCATCTACCTCCTTCCCAACCACTGCAGCCTCCTCCAGCGCTCTCACCTCCACAGAGCTAACCACCATGACTTCCGTGACCACCACAGGAGACTCATCTACTTCCTTCTCGACTACCGGAGGCACCACCAATAGTGTCATCTCCACAGAGGTGACCTCCACAGAAGCCGCCACCACCGCAGGAGTCTCATCTACTTCCTTCTCCACTGCCGGGTCCACCTCCACTGCTCCCACCTCCACAGAGGTGACCTCCATGGCTTCCACGAGCACCATGGGAGACTTATCCACGTCCTTCTCCACCATTGGAATCACCCCCACCACCGTCATTTCCACAAAGGTGACCTCCTCAGCACCTTCCACCTCTTCAGAAGACTCCTCCACACTCTTCTCCACCACTGCAGCTTCCTCCACCTATCTCACCTCCGCAGAGGTGACCTCCATGGCTTACATGACCACTACGGGAGAATCAACTTCTTCTTTCTCAACCACTGGCTTTACCCCCAGCACTCTCATCTCCACAGAAGTGACCTCCACAGAAGTCCCCACCACCTCAGAAGACCTTTCCACCATCTTCTCCACCACTGGAACCACCACCAATTTTGTCACCTCAACGCAGGTGACCTCAATGCCATCCGGGACAACCACAGGAGACTCATCCACTTCCTCATCCACTACTAGTGTCCCCCTGAGCACGCTCATCTCCACAGAGGTGACCTCCTCAGAAACCGCCACCTCTGCAGAAGACGTCTCTACATTGTTGTCCACCACTGGAGCCACGTCCATTGGAGCCACCACCACAGAGGTGACCTCCACAACACCTCCCACGACCTCAGGAGACTTCTCTACTTCTTTCCCGACCACTGCAGCCTCCTCCACCGTTCTCACCTCCACAGAGGTGACCTCCATGGCTTCCACGACCACCTCAGGAGACTTATCCACTTCCTTCTCCACCACTGGAGCCACCCCGAGCACTCTCATCTCCACAGAGGTGACCTCCTCAGCAGCACCCACCACCTCAGCCGACTTCTCCACTTCCTTCTCCACTGCTCGATCCACCTCCACTGCTCTCACCTCCACGGAGGTGACCTCCACAGAAATCCCCACCACCTCAGAAGAACTTTCCACCGACTTCTCCACCAGTGGAACCACTACCAATTTTGTCACCTCAACACAGGTGACCTCAATGCCATCCGGGATAACCACAGGAGACTCAACCACTTCCTTCTCGACCGCTGGAGCCACCACCAGCACCGTCATCTCCACAGGGGTGACATCTACAGAACCCTCCGCCACCTCAGAAGACACCTCCACACTCTTCTCTACCCCTGGAGCCTCCTCCACTGCTCTCAGCTCCACAGAGGTGACCTCCATGGCTTCAACAACACCCACAGGAGACTCATCCACTTCCTTCTCGACCACTGCAGCCACCCCCAGCTCTGTCGTCTCCACAGAGGTGACCTCCACCGAAGCCCCAACCACCTCAGGAGACTCATCTACTTCCTCCCCAACCACTGGAGCCTCCTCCACTCCTCCCACCTCCCCCGAGGTGACCTCCATGGCTTCCATGACCACCGTGGGAGACTTATCCACTTCTTTCTCCACCACAGGAGCCTCCTCCACTGCTGTGACCTCCACTGAGGTGACCTCCGTGGATTCATCAACCACCACAGCAGAGTCCTCCACTCCCTTCTTGTCCACTGCACCCACCTCCACTGCTCTCACCTCCACTGAGGTGACCTCCTCAGCAGCACCCACCACCTCAGAAGAGGTCTCCACACTCTTCTCCACCACTGGAGCCACCCCCACTGCTCTCAGCTCCACAGAGGTGACCTCCATGGCTTCCCCTACCACCACAGGAGACTTATCCACTTCCTTCCCCACCACTGGATCTACCCCCACTACTGTCATCTCCACAGAGGTGACCTCCTCAGCAACTGCCACCTCTTCAGAAGACATCTCCACACTCTTCTCCACCACTGGCCGAACCTCCACTGGAGCCACCACCACAGAGGTCACCTACACAGCACCTTCCACCACCTCAGGAGAATTCTCTACTGCCTTCACGAGCACTGCAGCCTCCTCTACTGCTCCCACCTCCACAGAGGTGACCTCCATGGCTTCCACGACCACCTCAGGAGACTCATCTACTTCCTTCTCAACCACTGGCATTACACCCAGCACTGTCATCTCCACCGAGGTGACCACAGAAGCACCCACCGCCTCAGAAGGCATCTCCACCCTCTTCACTACCACTGGAGCCACCTCCACTGCTGTCACCTCCACAGAGGTGACCTCCATGGGATCATCAACCACCACAGCAGATTCCTCCACTCCCTTCTTCTCCACTGGACCCACCTCCACTGCTCTCACCTCCCCTGAGGTGACCTCCGCAGCAGCCCCCAGCACCTCAGTAGAGGTCTCCACACTCTTCTCCACCACTGCAGCCTCCTCCACCGTTCTCACCTTCACAGAACTGACCTCCATGTCTTCTACTACCACCACGGGAGACTCATCTACTTCTTTCTCGACCAGTGGAGGCACCCCCATCTCTATCGTCTCCACAGAAGTGACCTCCACAGAAGCCCCCACCACCTCAGCAGATGCCGCCACACTCTTCTCTACGCCTAGATCCACCTCCATGGCTTTTACCTCCACATCGGTGACCTCCATGGCTTCCACGACCACCTCAGGAGACTTATCCACTTCCTTCTCCACCACTGGAGCCACCCCGAGCACTCTCATCTCCACTGAGGTGACCTCCTCAGCAGCAACCACCACCTCAGAAGAGGTCTCCACACTCTTCTCCACCAGTGGAGCCACCCCCACTGCTCTCAGCTCCACAGAGGTGACCTCCATGGCTTCTACAACCACCATGGCAGACTTATCCACTTCCTTCCCCACCACCGGAGTTGCTCCCACCACTGTCATGTCCACAGAGGTGACCTCCTCAGCAACTGCCACCTCTTCAGAAGACTCCTCCACAGTCTTTTCCACCACTACAGCCTCCAGCACCGTTCTTTCCTCCACAGAGGTGACCTCCATGGCTTCCACAGCCGCCACGGGAGACTCATCTACTTCTTTCTCAACCACTGCCATTACCTCCAGTACTCTCATCTCCACAGAGGTGACCTCCTCAGCAGCCCCCACCACCTCAGAAGATGCCGCCACACTCTTTTCTACACCTAGATCCACCTCCATGGCTTTTACCTCCACATCGCTGACCTCCATGGCTTCCACGACCACCTCAGGAGACTCATCCACTTCCTTCTCCACCACTAGTGTCCCCCTGAGCACTCTCATCTCCACAGAGGTGACCTCCTCAGCACCCTCCACCTCTTCAGAAGACGTCTCCACACTCTTCTCCACCACTGGAGCCACCTCCACTGGAGCCACCACCACAGAGGTGACCTCCACAACACCTCCCACCACCCCAGGAGACTTCTCTACTTCTTTCCCGACCACTTCAGCCTCCTCCACCGTTCCCACCTCCACAGAGGTGACTTCCACAGAAGCCCCCACCGCCTCAGGAGACTCATCTACTTCCTCCCCAACCGCTGGAGCCACCTCCACTGCTCCCACCTCCCCTGATGTGACCTCCATGGCTTCCGTGACCACCGTGGGAGACTTATCCACTTCCTTCTCGACCACAGGAGCAACCTCCACTGCTGTCACCTCCACTGAGGTGACCTCCTCAGCAGCCCCCAGCACCTCAGAAGAGGTCTCCACACTCTTCTCCACCACTGGAGCCACCTCCACTGCTTTTACCTCCACAGAGGTGACCTCCACAACACCTCCCACCTCCTCAGGAGAATTCTCTACTTCTTTCCCGACCACTGCAGCCTCCTCTACTGCTCCCACCTCAGCAGACGTGACCTCCATGGCTTCTGGGACTACTTCAGAAGACTCATCTACTTCCTTCTCGACCAATGGCTTTACCCCCAGCACTCTCATCTCCACAGAATTGACCTCCACAGTAGTCCCCACCACCTCAGAAGACCTTTCCACAGTCTTCTCCACAACTGGAACCACTACCAATTTTGTCACCTCAACGGAGGTGACCTCAATGCCATCCGGAACAACCACAGGAGACTCATCCACTTTCTTCTCGACCACTGGAGCTACACCCAGCACCGTCATCTCCACAGGGGTGACATCTACAGAACCCTCCACCACCTCAGAAGACACCTCCACACTCTTCTCCACCCCTGGAGCCTCCTCCACTGCTCTCAGCTCCACAGAGGTGACCTCCATGGCTTCACGAACACCCACAGGAGACTCATCCACTTCCTTCTCGACCACGGCAGCCACCCCCAGCTCTGTCGTCTCCACAGAGGTGACCTCCACAGAAGCCCCAACCGCCTCAGGAGACTCATCTACTTCCTTCCCAACCACTGGAGCCACCTCCACTGCTCCCACCTCCCCCGAGGTGACCTCCATGGCTTCCGTGACCACCTCAGGAGACTTATACACTTCCTTCTCCACCAGTGGAGCCACCCCGAGCACTCTCAGCTCCACTGAGGTGACCTCCTCAGCAGCATTCACCACCTCAGCAGACGTCTCCACTTCCTTCTCCACTGCTCGATCCACCTCCACTGCTCTCACCTCCACGGAGGTGACCACCAGAGAAGTCCCCACCACCTCAGAAGACCTTTCCACAGTCTTCTCGACCACTGGAACCACCACCAAGTTTGTAACCTCAAAGGAGGTGACCTCAATGCCATCCGGGATAGCCACAGGAGACTCATCCACTGCCTTCTCGACCACTGGAGCCACCCCCAGCACCGACATCTCCACAGCGGTGACATCTAGAGAACCCTCCAGCACCTCAGAAGACACCTCCACACTCTTCACTACCACAGGAGCCTCCTCCACTGCTCTCAGCTCCACAGAGGTGACCTCCATGGCTTCCGGGATCACCTCAGGATACTCATCCACTTCCTTCTCAACTACTGGCATTACAGCCAGCACTGTCATCTCCACCGAGGTGACCACAGAAGCACCCACCGCCTCAGAAGCCATCTCCACGCCCTTCACTACCGTTGGAGCCACTTCCACTGCGCTCACATCTACAGAGGTGGCCTCCATGGGATCATCGACGACCACAGCAGAGTCCTCCACTCCCTTCTTGTCCACGGGACCCTCCTCCACTGCTCTCACCTCCCCTGAGGTGACCTCCTCAGCAGCCCCCAGCACCTCAGAAGAGGTCTCCACACTCTTCTCCACCACTGGAGCCACCTCCACTGCTTTTACCTCCACAGAGGTGACCTCCACAACACCTCCCACCTCCTCAGGAGAATTCTCTCCTACTTTCCCGACCACTGCAGCCTCCTCTACTGCTCCCACCTCAGCAGACGTGACCTCCATGGCTTCTGGGACTACTTCAGAAGACTCATCTATTTCCTTCTCGACCACTGGCCTTGCACCCAGCACTGTCATCTCTACAGAGATGACCTCCACAGAAGCCCCCACCACCTCAGCAGATGCCGCCACACTCTTCTCTACGCCTAACTCCACCTCCATGACTTTTACCTCCACATCAGTGACCTCCATGGCTTCCACGACCACCTCAGGAGACTTATCCACTTCCTTCTCCACCACTGGAGCCACCCCGAGCACTCTCATCTCCACAGAGGTGACCTCCTCAGCAGCACCCACCACCTCAGCAGACGTCTCCACTTCCTTCTCCACTGCTCGATCCACCTCCACTGCTCTCACCTCCACGGAGGTGACCTCCACAGAAATCCCCACCACCTCAGAAGACCTTTCCACAGTCTTCTCCACCACTGGAACCACCACCAATTTTGTCACCTCAAAGCAGGTGACCTCAATGCCATCCGGGATAGCCACAGGAGACTCATCCAGTTCCTTCTCGACCACTGGAGCCACCCCCAGCACCGTCATCTCCACAGGGGTGACATCTACAGAACCCTCCAGCACCTCAGAAGACACCTCCACGCTCTTCTCCACCCCTGGAGCCTCCTCCACTGCTCTCAGCTCCACAGAGGTGACCTCCATGGCTTCAACAACACCCACAGGAGACTCATCCACTTCCTTCTCGACCACTGCAGCCACCCCCAGCTCTGTCGTCTCCACAGAGGTGACCTCCACAGAAGCCCCCACCACCTCAGGAGACTCATCTACTTCCTTCCCAACCACTGGAGCCTCCTCCACTGCTCCCACCTCCCCGGAGGTGACCTCCATGGCTTCTGTGACCACCGTGGGAGACTTATCCACTTCTTTCTCCACCACAGGAGCCACCTCCCCTGCTCTCACCTCCACTGAGGTGACCTCCTCAGCAGCAACCACCACCTCAGAAGAGGTCTCCACACTCTTCTCCGCCACTGGAGCCACCCCCACTGCTCTCAGCTCCACAGAGGTGACCTCCATGGCTTCTACAACCACCATGGCAGACTTATCCACTTCCTTCCCCACCACCGGAGCTGCCCCCACCACTGTCATCTCCACAGAGGTGACCTCCTCAGCAACTGCCACCTCTTCAGAGGACGTCTCCACACTCTTCTCCACCACTACAGCCTCTACCACCGTTCTCACCTCCACAGAACTGACCTCCATGGCTTCCACAGCCACCACGGGAGACTCATCTACTTCCTTCTCGACCACTGGCGTTACCCCCAGCACTCTCATCTCCACAGAGGTGACCTCCACAGAAGCCCCCACCACCTCAGAAGATGCTGCCACACTGTTCTCTACGCCTAGATCCACCTCCATGGCTTTTACCTCCACATCGCTGACCTCCATGGCTTCCACGACCACCTCAGGAGACTCATCCACTTCCTTCTCCACCACTAGTGTCCCCCTGAGCACTCTCATCTCCACAGAGGTGACCTCCTCAGCACCCTCCACCTCTTCAGAAGACGTCTCCACACTCTTCTCCACCACTGGAGCCACCTCCACTGGAGCCACCACCACAGAGGTGACCTCCACAACACCTCCCACCACCCCAGGAGACTTCTCTACTTCTTTCCCGACCACTTCAGCCTCCTCCACCGTTCCCACCTCCACAGAGGTGACTTCCACAGAAGCCCCCACCGCCTCAGGAGACTCATCTACTTCCTCCCCAACCGCTGGAGCCACCTCCACTGCTCCCACCTCCCCTGATGTGACCTCCATGGCTTCCGTGACCACCGTGGGAGACTTATCCACTTCCTTCTCAACCACAGGAGCCACCTCCACTGCTGTCACCTCCACTGAGGTGACCTCCTCAGCAGCCCCCAGCACCTCAGAAGACGTCTCCACACTCTTCTCCACCACTGGAGCCACCTCCACTGCTTTTACCTCCACAGAGGTGACCTCCACAACACCTCCCACCACCCCAGGAGACTTCTCTACTTCTTTCCCGACCACTGCAGCCTCCTCTACTGCTCCCACCTCAGCAGACGTGACCTCCATGGCTTCTGGGACTACTTCAGAAGACTCATCTACTTCCTTCTCAACCAATGGCTTTACCCCCAGCACTCTCATCTCCACAGAAGTGACCTCCACAGAAGTCCCCACCACCTCAGAAGACCTTTCCACAGTCTTGTCCACAACTGGAACCACCACCAATTTTGTCACCTCAACGGAGGTGACCTCAATGCCATCCGGAACAACCACAGGAGACTCATCCACTTTCTTCTTGACCACTGGAGCTACACCCATCACCGTCATCTCCACAGGGGTGACATCTACAGAACCCTCCGCCACCTCAGAAGACACCTCCACACTCTTCTCCACCCCTGGAGCCTCCTCCACTGCTCTCAGCTCCACAGAGGTGACCTCCATGGCTTCACGAACACCCACAGGAGACTCATCCACTTCCTTCTCGACCACTGCAGCCACCCCCAGCTCTGTCGTCTCCACAGAGGTGACCTCCACAGAAGCCCCAACCGCCTCAGGAGACTCATCTACTTCCTTCCCAACCACTGGAGCCACCTCCACTGCTCCCACGTCCCCCGAGGTGACCTCCATGGCTTCCGTGACCACCTCAGGAGACTTATCCACTTCCTTCTCGACCACTGGAGCCACCCCCAGCACCGTCATCTCCACAGTGGTGACATCTAGAGAACCCTCCGCCACCTCAGAAGACACCTCCACACTCTTCTCTACCCCTGGAGCCTCCTCCACTGCTCTCAGCTCCACAGAGGTGACCTCCATGGCTTCAACAACACCCACAGGAGACTCATCCACTTCCTTCTCGACCACTGCAGCCACCCCCAGCTCTGTCGTCTCCACAGAGGTGACCTCCACAGAAGCCCCAGCCACCTCAGGAGACTCATCTACTTCCTCCCCAACCACTGGAGCCTACTCCACTGCTCCCACCTCCCCCGAGGTGACCTCCATGTCTTCTGTGACCACCGTGGGAGACTTATCCACTTCCTTCTTGACCACAGGAGCCACCTCCACTGCTCTCACCTCCAGTGAGGTGACCTCCTCAGAAGCCCCCACCACCTTAGAAGAGGTCTCCACACTCTTCTCCACCACTGGAGCCACCTCCACTTCTCTCAGCTCCACCCACGTGACCTCCATGGCTTCTACAACCACCATGGCAGACTTATCCACTTCCTTCCCCTCCACCGGAGCCACCCCCAGCACTGTCATCTCCACAGAGGTGACCTCCTCAGCAACTGCCACCTCTTCAGAAGACGTCTCCACACTCTTCTCCACCACTGCAGCCTCCTCCACCGTTCTCACCTCCACAGAACTGACCTCCATGGCTTCCGTGACCACCACGGGAGACTCATCTACTTCCTTCTCGACCACTGGCATAACCCCCAGCTCTGTCGTCTCCACAGAGGTGACCGCCACAGAATCCCCCACCACCTCAGCAGATGCCGCCACACTCTTCTCTACGCCTAGCTCCAACTCCGTGGCTTTTACCTCCACATCGGTGACCTCCATGGCTTCCACGACCACCTCAGGAGACTTATCCACTTCCTTCTCCACCACTGGAGCCACCCCGAGCACTCTCATCTCCACAGAGGTGACCTCCTCAGCAGCACCCACCACCTCAGCAGAGTTCTCCACTTCCTTCTCCACTGCTCGATCCCCCTCCACTGCTCTCACCTCCACGGAGGTGACCACCAGAGTAGTCCCCACCACCTCAGGAGACCTTTCCACAGTCTTCTCGACCACTGGAACCACCACCAATTTTGTCACCTCAACGCAGGTGACCTCAATGCCATCTGGGATAGCCACAGGAGACTCATCCACTTACTTCTCGACCACTGGAGCCACCCCCAGCACCGTCATCTCCACAGGGGTGACATCTACAGAACCCTCCACCACCTCAGAAGACACCTCCACACTCTTCTCCACCCCTGGAGCCTCCTCCACTTCTCTCAGCTCCACAGAGGTGACCTCCATGGCTTCAACAACCCCCACAGGAGACTCATCCACTTCCTTCTCGACCACTGCAGCCACCCCCAGCTCTGTCATCTCCACAGAGGTGACCTCCACAGAAGCCCCCACCACCTCAGGAGACTCATCTACTTCCTTCCCAACCACTGGAGCCCCTTCCAATGCTCCCACCTCCCCCGAGGTGACCTCCATGGCTTCTGTGACCATCGTGGGAGACTTATCCACTTCCTTCTTGACCACAGGAGCCTCCTCCACTGCTCTCACCTCCAGTGAGGTGACCTCCTCAGAAGCCCCCACCACCTCAGAAGAGGTCTCCACACTCTTCTCCAGCACTGAAGCCACCCCGACTGCTCTCAGCTCCACAGACGTGACCTCCATGGCTTCCACTTCCACCACAGGAGACTTATCCACTTCCTTCTCCACCACTGGAGCCACCCCCACCACTGTCATCTCCACAGAGGTGACCTCCTCAGCAACTGCCACCTCTTCAGAAGACGTCTCCACACTCTTCTCCACCACTGGTCGAACCTCCACTGGAGCCACCACCACACAGGTGACGTACACAGCACCTCCCACCACCTCAGGAGAATTCTCTACTGCCTTCCCGAGCACTGCAGCCTCCTCTACTGCTCCCACCTCCACAGAGGTGACCTCCATGGCTTCCACGACCACCTCAGGAGACTCATCTACTTCCTTCTCAACCACTGGCATTACAGCCAGCACTGTCATCTCCACTGAGGTGACCACAGAAGCACCCACCGCCTCAGAAGGCATCTCCACGCCCTTCACTACCACTGGAGCCACCTCCACTGCTCTCACCTCTACAGAGGTGACCTCCATGGGATCATCGACCACCACAGCAGAGTCCTCCACTCCCTTCTTGTCCACTAGACCATCCTCCACTGCTCTCACCTCCTCTGAGATGACCTCCTCAGCAGCCCCCAGCACCTCACAAGAGGTCTCCACACTCTTCTCCACCACTGGAGCCACCTCCCCTGCTCTCAGCTCCACAGAGGTGAGCTCCATGTCTTCTACGACCACCTCAGGAGAGTTATCGACGTCCTTTGTGACCACTGGAGCCACCCCCAGCACCGTCATCTCAACAGGGGTGACATCTACAGAACCCTCCAGCACCTCAGAAGACACCTCCACACTCTTCATTACCACAGGAGCCTCCTCCACTGCTCTCAGCTCCACAGAGGTGACCTCCATGGCTTCCGGGATCACCTCAGGATACTCTTCCACTTCCTTCTCAACTACTGGCATTACACCCAGCACTGTCATCTCCACAGATGTGACCACAGAAGCACCCACCGCCTCAGAAGGCATCTCCACGCCCTTCACTACCGTTGGAGCCACATCCAGTGCTCTCACCTCCACTGAGGTGACCTCCATGGGATCATCGACCACCACAGCAGAGTCCTCCACTCCCTTCTTGTCCACTGGACCCTCCTCCACTGCTCTCACCTCCACTGAGGTGACCTCCTCAGCAGCCCCCAGCACCTCAGAAGAGGTCTCCACACTCTTCTCCACCACTGGAGCCACCTCCACTGCTTTTACCTCCACAGAGGTGACCTCCACAACACCTCCCACCTCCTCAGGAGAATTCTCTCCTACTTTCCCGACCACTGCAGCCTCCTCTACTGCTCCCACCTCAGCAGACGTGACCTCCATGGCTTCTGGGACTACTTCAGAAGACTCATCTATTTCCTTCTCGACCACTGGCCTTGCACCCAGCACTGTCATCTCTACAGAGATGACCTCCACAGAAGCCCCCACCACCTCAGCAGATGCCGCCACACTCTTCTCTACGCCTAACTCCACCTCCATGACTTTTACCTCCACATCAGTGACCTCCATGGCTTCCACGACCACCTCAGGAGACTTATCCACTTCCTTCTCCACCACTGGAGCCACCCCGAGCACTCTCATCTCCACAGAGGTGACCTCCTCAGCAGCACCCACCACCTCAGCAGACGTCTCCACTTCCTTCTCCACTGCTCGATCCACCTCCACTGCTCTCACCTCCACGGAGGTGACCTCCACAGAAATCCCCACCACCTCAGAAGACCTTTCCACAGTCTTCTTGACCACTGGAACCACCACCAATTTTGTCACCTCAAAGCAGGTGACCTCAATGCCATCCGGGATAGCCACAGGAGACTCATCCACTTCCTTCTCGACCACTGGAGCCACACCCAGCACCGTCATCTCCACAGGGGTGACATCTACAGAGCCCTCCACCACCTCAGAAGACACCTCCACGCTCTTCTCTACCCCTGGAGCCTCCTCCACTGCTCTCAGCTCCACAGAGTTGACCTCCATGGCTTCAACAACACCCACAGGAGACTCATCCACTTCCTTCTCGACCACGGCAGCCACCCCCAGCTCTGTTGTCTCCACAGAGGTGACCTCCACAGAAGCCCCCACCACCTCAGGAGACTCATCTACTTCCTTCCCAACCACTGGAGCCCCTTCCAATGCTCCCACCTCTCCCGAGGTGACCTCCATGGCTTCCGTGACCACCGTGGGAGACTTATCCACTTCCTTCTCCACCACAGGAGCCACCTCCACTGCTGTCCCCTCCACTGAGGTGCCCTCCATGGGATCATCAACCACCTTAACAGAGTCCTCCACTCCCTTCTTGTCCACTGCACCCACCTCCACTGCTCTCACCTCCACTGAGGTGACCTCCTCAGAAGCACCCACCACCTCAGAAGAGGTCTCCACACTCTTCTCCACCACTGGAGCCACCCCCACTGCTCTCAGCTCCACAGAGGTGACCTCCATGGCTTCTACAACCACCATGGCAGACTTATCCACTTCCTTCCCCACCACCGGAGCTGCCCCCACCACTGTCATCTCCACAGAGGTGACCTCCTCAGCAACTGCCACCTCTTCAGAGGACGTCTCCACACTCTTTTCCACCACTACAGCCTCCACCACCGTTCTTTCCTCCACAGAGGTGACCTCCATGGCTTCCACAGCCGCCACGGGAGACTCATCTACTTCCTTCTCGACCACTGGCGTTACCCCCAGCACTCTCATCTCCACAGAGGTGACCTCCACAGAAGCCCCCACCACCTCAGAAGATGCTGCCACACTGTTCTCTACGCCTAGATCCACCTCCATGGCTTTTACCTCCACATCGCTGACCTCCATGGCTTCCACGACCACCTCAGGAGACTCATCCACTTTCTTCTCCACCACTAGTGTCCCCCTGAGCACTCTCATCTCCACAGAGGTGACCTCCTCAGCACCCTCCACCTCTTCAGAAGACGTCTCCACACTCTTCTCCACCACTGGAGCCACCTCCACTGGAGCCACCACCACAGAGGTGACCTCCACAACACCTCCCACCACCCCAGGAGACTTCTCTACTTCTTTCCCGACCACTTCAGCCTCCTCCACCGTTCTCACCTCCACAGAGGTGACTTCCACAGAAGCCCCCACCGCCTCAGGAGACTCATCTACTCCCTTCCCAACCACTGGAGCCACCTCCACTGCTCCCACCTCCCCTGATGTGAGCTCCATGGCTTCCGTGACCACCGTGGGAGACTTATCCACTTCCTTCTCGACCACAGGAGCCACCTCCACTTCTCTTAGCTCCACAGAGGTGACCACCACAGAAGTCCCCACCACCTCAGAAGACCTTTCCACACTCTTCTCTACCCCTGGAGCCTCCTCCACTGCTCTCAGCTCCACAGAGGTGACCTCCATGGCTTCAACAACACCCACAGGAGACTCATCCACTTCCTTCTCGACCACTGCAGCCACCCCCAGCTCTGTCGTCTCCACAGAGGTGACCTCCACAGAAGCCCCCACCGCCTCAGGAGACTCATCTACTTCCTTCCCAACCACTGGAGCCCCTTCCAATGCTCCCACCTCCCCCGAGGTGACCTCCATGGCTTCCGTGACCACCGTGGGAGACTTATCCACTTCCTTCTCCACCACAGGAGCCACCTCCACTGCTGTCCCCTCCACTGAGGTGCCCTCCATGGGATCATCAACCACCTTAACAGAGTCCTCCACTCCCTTCTTGTCCACTGCACCCACCTCCACTGCTCTCACCTCCACTGAGGTGACCTCCTCAGAAGCACCCACCACCTCAGAAGAGGTCTCCACACTCTTCTCCACCACTGGAGCCACCCCCACTGCTCTCAGCTCCACAGAGGTGACCTCCATGGCTTCTACAACCACCATGGGAGACTTATCCACTTCCTTCCCCACCACCGGAGCTGCCCCCACCACTGTCATCTCCACAGAGGTGACCTCCTCAGCAACTGCCACCTCTTCAGAGGACGTCTCCACACTCTTTTCCACCACTACAGCCTCCACCACCGTTCTTTCCTCCACAGAGGTGACCTCCATGGCTTCCACAGCCGCCACGGGAGACTCATCTACTTCCTTCTCGACCACTGGCGTTACCCCCAGCACTCTCATCTCCACAGAGGTGACCTCCACAGAAGCCCCCACCACCTCAGAAGATGCTGCCACACTGTTCTCTACGCCTAGATCCACCTCCATGGCTTTTACCTCCACATCGCTGACCTCCATGGCTTCCACGACCACCTCAGGAGACTCATCCACTTTCTTCTCCACCACTAGTGTCCCCCTGAGCACTCTCATCTCCACAGAGGTGACCTCCTCAGCACCCTCCACCTCTTCAGAAGACGTCTCCACACTCTTCTCCACCACTGGAGCCACCTCCACTGGAGCCACCACCACAGAGGTGACCTCCACAACACCTCCCACCACCCCAGGAGACTTCTCTACTTCTTTCCCGACCACTTCAGCCTCCTCCACCGTTCTCACCTCCACAGAGGTGACTTCCACAGAAGCCCCCACCGCCTCAGGAGACTCATCTACTCCCTTCCCAACCACTGGAGCCACCTCCACTGCTCCCACCTCCCCTGATGTGAGCTCCATGGCTTCCGTGACCACCGTGGGAGACTTATCCACTTCCTTCTCGACCACAGGAGCCACCTCCACTTCTCTTAGCTCCACAGAGGTGACCACCACAGAAGTCCCCACCACCTCAGAAGACCTTTCCACACTCTTCTCTACCCCTGGAGCCTCCTCCACTGCTCTCAGCTCCACAGAGGTGACCTCCATGGCTTCAACAACACCCACAGGAGACTCATCCACTTCCTTCTCGACCACTGCAGCCACCCCCAGCTCTGTCGTCTCCACAGAGGTGACCTCCACAGAAGCCCCCACCGCCTCAGGAGACTCATCTACTTCCTTCCCAACCACTGGAGCCCCTTCCAATGCTCCCACCTCCCCCGAGGTGACCTCCATGGCTTCCGTGACCACCGTGGGAGACTTATCCACTTCCTTCTCCACCACAGGAGCCACCTCCACTGCTGTCCCCTCCACTGAGGTGCCCTCCATGGGATCATCAACCACCTTAACAGAGTCCTCCACTCCCTTCTTGTCCACTGCACCCACCTCCACTGCTCTCACCTCCACTGAGGTGACCTCCTCAGAAGCACCCACCACCTCAGAAGAGGTCTCCACACTCTTCTCCACCACTGAAGCCACCTCCACTGCTCTCAGCTCCACCGACGTGACCTCCATGGCTTCTACAACCACCATGGCAGACTTATCTACTTCCTTCTCCACCACTGGAGCCACCCCCACCTCTGACATCTCCACAGAGGTGACCTCCTCAGCAACTGCCACCTCTTCAGAAGACGTCTCCATACTCTTCTCCACCACTATAGCCACCACCACAGAGGTGACATCCACAACACCTCCCACTCCCCGGGGAGACTTCTCTACTTCTTTCCCGACTACTGCAGCCTCCTCCACCGTTCTCACCTCCACAGAGGTGACCTCCATGGCTTCCATGACCACCACGGGAGACTCATCTACTTCCTTCTCGACCACTGGAGGCTCCACCAACACTGTCACCTCCACAGAGGTGACCTCCACAGAAGCCCCCACCACCGCAGGAGACTTATCTGCTTCCTTCTCCACTGCTGGATCCACCTCCACCTCTCCCACCTCCACTGATTCGACCTCTACGTCTTTCACGACCACCATGGGAGATTTATCCACTTCGTTCTCCACCACTGGATCTACCCCCACCACTGTCATCTCCACAGAGGTGACCTCCTCAGCAACTTCCACCTCTTCAGAAGACGTCTCCACACTCTTCTCCACCACTGGAGCTACCTCCACTGCTCTCAGGTCCACAGAGGTGACCTCCATGGCTTCCATGAGCACCTCAGGTCATTTATCTACTTCCTTCCCGACCACTGGAGCCACCCCCACCACTGTCAACTCCACAGAGGTGACCACCTCAGCAACCGCCTCAACCTCAGGAGACTTCTCCACTTCCTTCTCCACCTCTGGAGCCACCTCCACTGCACTCATGTCCACTGAGGTGACCTCCTCACCAATCCCCAGCACCTCAGCAGAGTCCTCCTCTCCCTTCACTACCACTGAAGGCACCTCCACTGGTGTCACCTCTACAGGAGCCCCCACCACCTCAGAAGATGCCTCCACTGCCCTCCCCACCACCGGAGCCACCCCCACTGCTGTCACCTCCATGGACATCCTCACCACTCCAGTGGGTTACTCCACTGTTTCCTCTATGACCGCAGCCACCTCCACTGAGGTGACCTCCACGGCAGCCCCCACCACCTCAGGGGTCTTCTCTACTGCCCTCCCCACCACAGATGCCACCTTCCCTTCTGACGTCTCCACGGAGATGACCTCCATGGCAACCGCGACCACCTCCGGATACTCCTCCACCACTGATGCCATCTCTATTGCAGCCACCTCCACAGAGGTGACAGCCACAGCAGCCCCAACTACCTCAGGACTTTCCTCCACTGATGCCACCTCCACTGCTTTCAGCTTCACAGAGGTGACCTCCACAGCAGCCCCCACCACCTCAGAAGTCTTCTCCACTGCCTTCCCCACCACTGAAGCCACCTCCACTGCTCTCACCTCAACGGAGGTGACCTCCACGGCAGATACAACAACCCCAGGACTTTCCTCCACGGTATTCTCTACCACTGGAGTCACCTCCGCTGGTGTCACCTCAACGGAGATTATCTCCACAGCAGCCCCACCTACCTCAGGAGATGCCTCCACTGTCTTCTTCACCACTGATGCCACCTCCACTGCTTTTAACTCCACAGAGGTGTCCACCACAGCAGCCCCTACCACCCCAGGACACTCCTCCACTGCCTTCTCCACCACAGGAGCCACCTCCACTGATGTAACCTCCACAGAGGTGACTGCCATGGCAGCCTCAACCACCTCAGGAGAGTCCTCCACGGTCTTCTCCACCACTGGAGCCACCTCCACGGCAGCACCCACCACCACCACCCTCCAAGAGACCTCCACAGTAGCCTCTACCACCCAAGAGACCTCCACAGCACCCACCACCACGCAAAGGACCTCCACAGCACCCACCACCCACGTGACCTCCACAGCAGCATCTACCACCCACGTGACCTCCACAGCACCCACCACCCACGTGACCTCCACAGCAGCATCTACCACCCACGTGACCTCCACAGCAGCATCTACCACCCAAGAGACCTCCACAGCTCCCACCACCACCCAAAAGACTTCCACAGCACCCACCACCCAAAAGACCTCCACAGCTCCCACCACCCAAGAGACCTCCACAGCTCCCACCACCCAAGAGACCTCCACAGCAACCACCCACGTGACCTCCACAGCAGCATCTACCACCCAAGAGACCTCCACAGCTCCCACCTCCACCCAAAAGACCTCCACAGCACCCACCACCAAAAAGACCTCTACAGCTCCCATCACCACCCAAAAGACCTCCACAGCACCCACTACCAAAAAGACCTCCACAGCTCCCACCACCACCCAAAAGACCTCCACAGCTCCCACCACCACCCAAAAGACCTCCACAGCACCCACCACCTCCCAAGAGACCGCCACAGTACCCACCCCCAACGTGACCTCCACAACAACCCCCACCACAACTGTTCCTCCAGGTGAGTTCACCCCCCCCACACACACCCCCCCCTCCACCCCAAAAGGACCATCGCGCCCCACATGGCACCTCCACCCTACCCAGCTCCGAGTGGGTCCTGGGTGCCCTCCAAGGTGCTCTGGTGACCCCCCCACCTTGCTCCTTCCCAGTGTTCTGCCAGAATGGAGGCACCTACGATGGCATCAAGTGTCTCTGCACCCCGTATTTCTATGGTCCTTTGTGCGAGTACTCCATCGGCTCCATTAACACCAACCTCCGTAAGTGCCACCGCCACCCCCTACCCCCACCCCGTGGCCTCCCTGGGGGTCCTGACCTCCTTGGGCCACCGCGCTGAGCTCCCTTCCTTTGCCCCTTGTGTCCTTTAGCTGACCCGGGGACAGTGGTGGCCGACATGGAGCTGGTGGTGACCGTCACCAACTTCAACTACACGGAGGACCTGAAGAACAACCGTTCGGACACCTACCGCGACTTTGAGGAGCACTTCCAGAAGGAGGTGAGGACAGGGGACTGAGTTGTCCCCTCCGTGGCCATCTTGTCCCCTGGGTGGTGGCTCATGGAACCCTTTGGCTTTGCAGATCAGGAAGATCTACGGGAACATCCCCGGCTACGAGGGCGTGAAGATCATCAGCCTCAAGTAAGAGGAACCCAGACGTTGGGGTGGCGTGGGGTGTGGGGGGGTCCCCATTCCATCCCCTCTAAGCCCTCCGCTCTGTCCCCTCTCCAAAGGCCTGGCAGCATCGTGGTGGAGCACCAGGTCATCTTCACCTTGAGGGGGAGCAGCAACAACACGCAGACTGAGGAAATAATGAAGAGGCTGGTGGAGAGCTTGAAAGAGACGGAGGCCACCCAGGGCACCTGCCAGCACAACAGCTGTGGGTGCCCTTCCATGTACACCCCCCCCCCCCCAGCTCCCTGGGTGCCTGGGTCCCACCTGGAGCACCCGAGGATGGGGCTCTGATGCTTCCTCTCTCTCTCCATCTCTCCCACAGCCATCCTCTGCCTCACCGTGTCAGACAACCCCATCGTCAAGAACTTGACGGCGGGGGCTTCCCTGCAAGGTGAGACCCTCTGGGGACCCTCCTGCCCGCCCCACCAGCCCCCAGTGCACCCCACCACCAGCTCCCAGTTCCCCCAGCTCCCTACGCACCCCACCACATCCTCACACACCCTACAAGGTCTCCCCACTCTGCCCATGCTCCCCACCAGCTCCTTGCCCATCCCACCAGCCCCCAGTACCTCCCACCAGCTCCTTGCCCAACCCACCAGCCCCCAGTACCTCCCACCAGCTCCTTGCCCATCCCACCAGCCCCCAGTACCTCCCACCAGCTCCTTGCCCAACCCACCAGCCCCCAGTACCTCCCACCAGCTCCTTGCCCATCCCACCAGCCCCCAGTACCTCCCACCAGCTCCTTGCCCAACCCACCAGCCCCCAGTACCTCCCACCAGCTCCTTGCCCAACCCACCAGCCCCCAGTGCACCCCACCACCAGCTCCTTGCTCACCCCACCAGCTCCTTGCCCACCTAAAGAGCTCCTTGGCCAACCTGTTACCCTCCAGAGCACACCATCACCAGCTCCTTGCCCAACCCACCACCCCCCTGCCCATCCCATTACCCCCAAGCTCACCCCACCAGCGCTCCCATCTCCCCCTAACCCCCTCCAACCTCCCCTCCCTCTCCCCCAGAGATCTGCTGGCAACGAGCACCCAGCAAATACCAGGAATTCTACTACGCGCTGACCATCCAGGGCATCATCTACTGCATCACCAACTGCACACCCAACACACCGATCACCATGGATTGCCACTACGGCCAGTGCCACGTCACCCAGGACGGTCCGAAGTGCTTGTAAGTGCCACCACAGCTGCCCATGGCCATGAGGTTGGCCGGTGGAGGAGTCTCCACCATCCCCTGCTCCAGGTCCCACGGGGATGGTGCAAGAAGAAGGTGGACCTGATCCTGTCTCCTTCCCACAGCTGCCAGGATGAAGCCCTGTACTGGTACACAGGTGACAACTGCTCCGGCCGCGTCAGCAAGTTGGCAACTGGCTTGGGGCTGGTGGCCACCGTGTTGCTCATCATCTGCATTGTCCTCGCCGCCTTGCTGGTCAGGAACCATTGGAGGAAGTACATGCTGAGGTAGAGGAGCCCAGACGCCTGGGTTCCCTGTTTGGGGGGAGGGTCCCAGTTCAGAGGGGGTCAGCAATCGGACGCCTGGGTTCCCTGAGGACCCCCCCTCCTCTTGTTGTCTGCCTCCCCCTCTGAGACACTCTCTTGCTCCCCACCCAGTGACCCTCAATCCTACACTGATGGCAACTGGTACGAGGACAAGAACTCCTCCTGGCACTCCCCCGATGGCTTCCTCTACAGCAACGTGTGGGCCGACAGCACCATAGCTGACCCCCAACCCCAGTTAGGTTGGATGGAGACCAACAGTTGGAGAAGACCACCGAGACAACCAACCATCCCCCACCATTACGCCATGGGTGAGGAGACTCTACATAACTTCAAGCCTTCGTTGGAGCTGGTGGATACCTCCAGCCCGGTACGTTCCCCTTCTTCTCCGGCAGCACCCACCACCCTCTCCTGGAGTGAGGACCCAAGGGAGACCCTCCTCCCCACCCTCCTCACCTCCTTGCTTCTCCTCCTCCACCAGATGAAGATCTCCAGGCCAAAGTTGATCACCCGGCTATGATCGAGGGCCAACTCACAACATCTCAACTGGGATGAAAGAGTGGAGAACATCCAACCTCAACCCAACGGGGGTCTTCTCTTCCAAGAAGAGACCCAAATCCATCCGGCGTGGCCGGACCAGCAGCAAGCGGGTTGTGCCGACAGCTGAGCAGGATGTTTCAGGGCGGGAGGGGTGGACAACTCCCTTCTTATTTATTATTTATTTGGATGATGAAACCCGGTGGCTCCCGGGTGGAGCCCAGGGGGTGACCACGTGGGGATGATGCCCCTCCCCCAACCCTTAGCGGGGGGTGCAGGACTCCTAAGGGGGTGCAGGTTGTAGCGATATGTGGGGTCACTGCCACGGGGGACCCCCTTCCCCACCCCCAATTTCCCACAAGTGTCACACGTTGTAATAAACTTATTGTTATTATTGTGGTAAATTGAGTTGTGTGGTTGGTTGGTGGCCGGTCGTAACTGGCGTTCCCCAGGGCTGGAAGTACTCGGAGACACTGGGAAGTGCTGGGGGAAGCACGTGATACCCAGAACACACTGGGAAGTACCAGGAGACACTGGGGAGCCCTGGAAAGTACTGGGATGCACTGGGGAGCATGTAATACCCAGAACAAACTGGGAAGTACTGGGATACACTGGGGTGCCCTGGGAAGTACTGGGACACCCTGGGGAGCACGTGGCACCCAGAACATACTGGGACACGCTGGGAAGTACTGGGATACACTGGGGTGCCCTGGGAAGTACTGGGACACACTGGGGAGCATGTGGCACCCAGAACATACTGGGAAGTCCTGGGAGATACGGGGGAGCCCTGGGAAGTACTGGGACGAAGTGGGAAGCACACGGCACCCAGAACAAACTGGGATACGCTGGGAAGTACTGGGACAACCCGTGGAGCAAGTGGCATCCGGAACAAACTGGGATACATTGGGAAGTACTGGGACACCCTGGCAAGCACGTGGCATCCGGAACAAACTGGGATACATTGGGAAGTACTGGGACACCCCAGGAAGGAGGGAACACAGCGGGGGGGCTACGGGACACCCGGGAGGAGAGGGAGAAAGGGGCTGGGATGGGACTGGGGACAACCCGGCGGGGACAGGGGACAATCTGGGGACACGCGCCACCCCCCCACCGCAGTGTCGCCACCACCATGGACAGCGCCCGGCTCGTCAGCACCAGGGACAGCGCCGAGGGGGCCGTGGCGGGGCAACCCATGGGTGACTGGGGACTGGGGGTCGTGGGAATGGCACCTATGGGTGCCTGGGGACAAAGGGTCTTGGGGACACTGCCCACGGGGGTCTGGGGATAGGGGACACTGGGGATGGCACCCATGGGTGCCTGGGGACAAAGGGTCTTGGGGACACTGCCCACGGGGGTCTGGGGATAGGGGACACCGGGGATGGCACCCATGGGTGCCTGGGGACAAAGGGTCTTGGGGACACTGCCCACGGGGGTCTGGGGATAGGGGACACTGGGGATGGCACCCGTGGGTGCCTGGGGACAAAGGGTCTTGGGGACACTGCCCACGGGGGTCTGGGGATAGGGGACACTGGGGATGGCACCCATGGGTGCCTGGGGACAAAGGGTCTTGGGGACACTGCCCACGGGGGTCTGGGGATAGGGGACACCGGGGATGGCACCCATGGGTGCCTGGGGTGGGGGGGTGGGGCTGGGAAAGGCACCCATGGGTGCCTGGGGGACAAAGGGTCTTGGGGACACTGCCCACGGGTGGCTGGGGATAGGGGACACTGGGAATGGCACCCATGGGTGCCTGGGGGACAAAGGGTCTTGGGGACACTGCCCACAGGTTCCTGGAGATGTAGGACTCCAGTGATGGCACCCATGGGTGCTCAGGGAGCCCAAGGACGGTGCCTGGAGATGGAGGAGCCTGGGGGCAGTGCCCAAGGAAGGAGACGCCCAGGGAGAGAGCTTGAGGGTGCCCCGTGGATGGCACCCAGGGACGGGTGGCCCTGGAGAAACCACCTGTAGGTGCCAAAGGGACGCGCCCAACCCCCGGTGCCACCATCCTCCCTGTTGCATGGTGAAGAGGGACCACAAAGCCAGGTTGGGGGACAGCATGGGGGTGGCACAGGTCCCGTTCTCTCCCCCCCAGCACCCAAAGGACTTGCACCCTTGGGTTGGCGGTGGGCGGAGAGGGGAGGGGACATGGCCGTGGTGCCGCTTTGCCACGTCCCAACAAGGCTCCGACCATCCGGGGTGATTCAGCGGGAACCCCCGCTTTCTTTCTCCATCCACCCCCAGGAGGTTTGGGGAGGGGACAACGCCCCAAGGTGTGGGTTTGGGGAGGGGACAACACCCCAAGGTGGAGCAGGACGAGCGGGTGCCGGTAATCAAGGGAGACCGGCCATGTCTCGCCCTAATCTTATCAGCGTGGCGGAGGGAAAAGCGCGGCTCCCTCCCTCCCTCGTCTCCGGCTCAAGGGTTGGGCCCATTGTGGTCACTCCAGAGCTGGCCAAGAAGGTGGAACACCATGGGGACGTCCGGACCTTCCCACATCCTTTCTATTTCGGGATTTGATAAAAAAATTACTCAGTAATTATTTACCGGCACGGCCCTACCTTGCGGTTGATGACCAGGCTGGATTTCGGCACACAAAGTCCCTGCGGTCGGTGCCTCCGGCTCAGTCGTTCTGTGGCTCCTGGCTCCTTCGGGTCTTGCTGATGATGGAGCTGGGTTCCGTCTTCTTCCTCCTCTTCTTCATCCCCTTGGAGGCTCTGTCAGGTAAGAGAGGGAGAAGATGGGAAGATCTTCATCCTGCTGGTGGTGAGGCGTCATCCCACCTCCGCTGAAAAATCCCGCAAGGAGGTTTTTTTGGGCTCTTTCTGGGCTTCACGGTCCACTGGAAGCTCCTCTTTGAAGAACTTGGACCACCCAACTTCCCTTGGCACATGGGTGTTAATCCCAGCCCATGGGGTGTCCATGGGGATCCCCACCTGCCCTCCAAGGGCAAAGTCACCCTATGGGTGCCCGTTCCCCTCTTCCCTTCTCTGGGTGGGGTTTTAGTGCCTTGGGCACTGGTCGGAGCTGGTTTTTTTGTGGGGGGGGGGGACACCCTGCCCCAGACTCCTGGGTCCTCTCCTGAGGGGGTTGGGTTGGATAATGTTGACTCGTCAGAGGTGGGGTGGGACTCCCAGATCCTTCCTCCAACCGGGGAGGAGGGGGTCTGGGATTTGTGTTGTCGTCCCCCCCCCATCCCAACCTGTCCCTCTTCCAGCCCCCTGCGAGAACGGCGGCACGGCGGTGGGGGAGGGATGCGTGTGTGTCCCCGGCTACGACGGCACCCGCTGCGAGACGGAGGACCCCGCCAAAGCTTGCCAAAACGGTGCCACCGCCGTGGGGACGAAGTGCTACTGCCCGCCGGGATTTCGGGGTCCCCTTTGCGAACACCCCGACCCCGCCAGCGCCTGCCAGAACGGGGCCACGGCTTTCGGGACGGCGTGCGTGTGTCCCCCGGGCTACCGGGGAGAAGTCTGTCAGCACCCAGAACAACCCGATTCGTGTCTAAACGGTGGCACGTTGGTGGGGGTGGCCTGTCACTGTCCCCTGGCAACCTGGGGACCCCGGTGTGAGTGCACCAGCCTGTCCCCTGCCGCGGAGCACACCACGGTCGGGAGCCTGAGCACGGTGGTCGATGAGACGGTCTCCATGTCAACGACTGGTGTCACCTGCTTGACAAATACCATGGAGACCCATACCACGGTCCTGACCACGCTGGAAAGCACTAGCGTGGCCACGGTCCCGACTACCACTACGGAAAGCAAGGCTACAGCCATGCCATGGGCACCCCGGGCAAGAAACGCCATGGTCGCCCCCGCAGAAAGCAACACCACGGCCACGCTACCAACTACCACCCTGGAGAGCAACACCACGGCCACGGAGAGCAACACCACGGCCACCACCTTGGAAAGTGAGACCACGGCCACGCTACCAACCCCCCTGGAAAGCAACACCACGGTCGTGGAAATAAACACCACGGCTACTTCCATGGAAAGTGAGACCACGGCCACGCTCCTGCCCCCCCCGGAAAGCAACACCACGGCCACCACCCTGGAAAGCGAGACCACGGCCACGCTCCTGCCCACCCTGGAAAGCAACACCGTGGTCGTGGAAAGCGAAACCACGGTGACGGTACTGACCCCCTTGGAGAGGAACACCACAGCCCTGGAGAGCAACACCATGGCCGCCACCACCCTGGAAAGTGAGACCACGGCCACACTCCTGCCCTCCCTGGGAAGCAACACTACGACCATGAAAAGCAACACCGTGGTCACCACCCTGGAAAGTGAGACCACGGCCACGCTACTGACCCCCACGGAAAGTAATATCACGGACACTCTGCCGACCCCCGTGGAAAGCAACACCACGGCCACGCTCCCGACCGCTCCCACCAACGCCTCTGCTCCCCCAGCTCAGCCCAATGCCACCCACACGGTCCTCCTGGATGCCACCACAGCATGCGCTGGGAACTGCACCAGCCCCGCCACCGAGACCACAGTCGTGACGTCCCAGTCCCCTCCCAACACCACGGTGCCCACGACAGAGATTCTTGGCTCGGCCACCGTCACCACCTCGTCCTCTTCAACCAGCAGACCCCCCACCACCTTGGCCACCATCTGCCTCTACCTCCCACACGGGTCCAGCCCTCCAGCTAGTGGGTGCTCTGGAATGGGGTCCTTGGGGTGGGAGGGGTCTTCTTCCCCAGGGCCAGGAGGGACATGGGGTCTTCCAGGGTTGGGGTGAGGAGGAGGAGGGAGAGAAGGATGGACATGGGTCCAGCCGTGTGGTTGGTGGGTGTCCTGGCATGGGGTCCTTGGGGTTCTCCTTCCCAATGGGTCTCCTGGGGCAAGAAGATAAAGGGGTGGGGAGGTGAAGAAGGATGGATGTGGGTCTACCATGCCCAAGGATCAGAGCCGGGGGTGGCGGTGGGGAGGCCAGGACTCCTGGGTCCCCCCCACCAACTCCTTCTGCCCCCACCTCTCTTCCAGTCGTCTGCCGCAACGGTGGGGTGGCCAACTTGACCGAATGCCTTTGCCCACCCGGCTACTCCGGCCCCACTTGCGAGATGGTGGACACCACCGACCAATGTGCCGGCGGCAGCACGGCGGTGGGCAACCGGTGCATCTGCCCACCGGGGCGGTCGGGACCCCGTTGTGACACTCGTGATGAAACCACGGCTTGCCGGAACGGTGGCACAGCCGTGGGTACAGAGTGTTACTGCCCCGCTGGGTTTTATGGTCCACGGTGTGAGCACCACCGCACCACCGCCGGCCCCACCTCTGGGAGGACCACCACGTCCCGAGTAACCCCCCATCACCCTACGAGGAGTAGACCTACACCAAGGAGCAGACCTACACCAGGGACCAGACCTACACCAAGGACCACCAGGAGAACCACCACCACCACCACCACGCCCATCCCAACCACCGCAGGTTGGTGGGTCCTCCGTGGCATTGGGTGCTCAGGCAAAGACCACCCTTCCCCACCCCAGTCCCTTCTGGGAGAGGACCATCTGAGTGGCCACCCCCCCTCCCCCCAGAGGGGCTACCCCCACCCCTACAGCCCCAATGTTGTCCCACAACCAAAAGGGGACACACCAGGGAGCTGCTGGTTGGGATGAGGAACCACTTTTCTCCCTGTCCCCCCCCCCGCCCCAAATTGGCGGGGGGGGGGGCTGTGGTGATGGTGCACCCAACTGGATGGATCTGGGAGGGGACACGGGGTGCTGGACACAGTGGGAAGGAGGGTACAGGCAGGCAATGGGGGGCTACCCATGAGCCCTTGCGTCCTTCTCCCCACAGACCCCTGCCAGAATGGGGGTCACTGGACAGGGACATTTTGTCTCTGCCCCCCCAACATGGACGGAGCCCGCTGCCAGTTCGGGGCATCGACCATCAACATCACGGCAGGTAAGGCAGAGGGGGACACCTCACCTTGTCCCCAAGAGGGACACCCCATGGGATGTCCCCGTCTGATGGGCATCGCATCCTACCCCCTTCCACGAAGAGCTGGGTCCCTCCATCTTGATGCTGGCACGTGTCACCAACCGGAACTTCTCTGAGGACTTGAGGGACACCTCGTCCCCCACCTATCGCAGCTTCGTGGATGAGTTCAGCCGGACGGTGAGTCCCCCGTTGTGTCCTCCCACAACTCATGAGGGGGTCACTGGGACCACCCCAAGGGACCACCCAGCCCAGCCCCACTGGTGACATGTGTCTCCCTGTCCCTAGATGGACAGGATCTACCACAACGTCTCTGGCTACAGCGGCACCCGGGTCCTGACTCTGACGTGAGTGTGGGTCTGGTGGTGGGAATGGGGTGGGATGGGTGAGGAACCCCTGGAATGGGATGAGATGGGACGGGTGAGGAACCCCTGGGATAGGATGAGACAGGATGGGATGGGACGGGTGAGGAACCCCTGGGATGGGATGGGATGGGAGAGGAACCCCTGGAATGGAATGGGATGGAACAGGATAGGTGAGGAACCCCTGGAATGGGATGGAATGGGATGGGATGGAATGGGATGGGATGGGATGGGATAGGATGGGACAGAACAGGACGGGTGAGGAACCCCTGGAATGGGATGAGACGGGATGGGATGGGTGGGGACCCCCTGGGATGGGATGAGATGGGATAGAATGGGACGGGTGAAGAACCCCTGGGATGGGATGGGATGGGATGGGACAGAACAGGATGGGTGAGGAACCCCTGGAATGGGGTGGGGTGGGGTGGGATGGGATGGGTGGGATGAGGAACCCCTGGGATGGGATGGGATGGGTTGGTTGAGGAACCCCTGGAATGGGATGAGATGGGATGGGGTGGGTGAGGAATCCCTGGAATGGGATGGCATGGGAGAGGAACCCCTGGAATGAGATGGGATGGGAGAGTGAGGAACGCCACGTCCCATGCCGATGCTCTCGCTGCCCCACAGAAGAGGCAGCGTGGTGGTGAACTACAAAGTCATGTTGCACCCACCGGCCGGAGACAAACCCACCCCCGACCTTCACCGCCGAGCCCGGGAGCTGCTGGACGCTGCCAACGCTGCGGCTCAGCCCCGAAACTGCAGCCACTCCGCGGGTAGGCGCCAAGCGAGCCACCGCCGCTCAGGGTTGGAGGGTTGGTCCCCACATCTCTGGTAGCCTCCAGTGACCTCTCCCCACTCTTCCCTCTCCCAGAAGGGCTCTGCTTCAGCACCTCCTTCTCCAGATCGACCCGTGCCGAGGTGCTGGCACTTAATGCCACAGGTAAGCGGGGATGGCTGGGACAGCTGTGGGGAGTGGGAGGGGAGGGGGTCAGGACTTCCCTGACCGGTGGCTTCTCCTCTCCAGAGCTCTGCAGAAAATACGCGCCGGCCAACTTCAGCCGGTATTACTACCCCTACCGCACGCCGAACAGCTTCCTCTGCATCACCAACTGCACCCTCAACGTCCCCGGCTCCATCGACTGCAACAGCGGGCTCTGCCGGTTGACGCTGGAGGGTCCCCGCTGCTTGTGAGTGGACCCAAACCATGCCCTTACCCATAATTCCCACCTCACCCCCCGGTCTGACCCCTCATCCGGGCTCAAATCTCCCCCCCCAACGCTGACTGTAGACCCGATTCCAGTCCTAAACCTAAGGATGACCCTAACCCTAACCCCACTCCTGACCCAAACCTACTCCCCGTCATAGAATGAACTTCTTAACCCTAATCTGACCCTTAACCCCGCCCAAGCCCTAACCCCGGTGGGAACCTGAACCCCAGTCCTTGACCCCCAACCCTTGTCCTCAAACCCCAATCCTTGTCTCCAAAACCTGACCCCAAGCCAAAACCTTGACCCCCCCCCCCAAGCCCCAACCCTCGACCCAACACCACAAATCTTGAGCCTCAAAGCCCCAAACTTGAGCCCAACACCCCAACCCCTGCCCTCCCAACCCAACCGCTGCCCCCCAAACCCCACCCCTGCCCTCCAAACCCAACCCTTGACCCTCAAAGCCCTAAACTTGAGCCCAACGCTCCAACCCCTGCCCTCCAAACCCAACCCTTGACCCTCAAAGCCCTAAACTTGAGCCCAACACTCCAACCCCTGCCCTCCAAACCCAACCCTTGACCCTCAAAGCCCTAAACTTGAGCCCAACGCTCCAACCCCTGCCCTCCAAACCCAATCCTTGACCCCCAAGCTCCAAACGTGAGCCCAAACCCCAAGTCCTGCCCTTCAAACCCAACCACTGCCCTTGACCTCCAAAAACCCTTGACTACAACCCCCAAACTCAATCCCAACCCGTGGACATAGGGATGGGTCTTCTGGGTTCTTCCCAGCTCTGGGAAGGGCTCCATGAACCCAAAGGGTCTCTTGGAGGATCCCAACCCCCAAAGCCCACCTCGGGCGGGATCTGGGGTGGGGCGGGGACCCTGCCCGTGACTCGTCACTCTCGCAGCTGCCCAGACGTGCCTTGGTACCTGACGTCCGGCGGCCGCTGCCAGACCCACATCAGCAAACTGGGGCTGGGGCTGGGTGTGGGGCTGGGGCTGGGACTCACCCTCCTCATTCTGCTGGTCCTTTGCATCGTCCTCACCACCCGCTTGGCCCAAAGGAAGAAGAAATCTGCTGGTGCCAGGTGAAGGGGCTGGGGGGAGGGTGGGTTGTCCACGGCGGTCCAGGGAGGAGAGACAGGGCCAATACCAAGCTGTGCCCCTTGGCCAAAACCACCAGGGGGGGTGGGAGCGTTCAAACTCCCCATCCCCACCCCAGAGGTGGCTCAGACCCCCAAGGCTGGAGCCCCCCCCCAGCGTCTCTTCCACCCTCCCCACCCCAGCCCCCCCCACAAGTCCCGCGGACTCACCCGGCTCAACAGTACGGCCAGCGAGGACAGCAACTGGCCGCAGGGCAAGCGCAACGCCCGCGCCACCGGTATCTACCACGTAAATGGCAGAGGCTCCACCGCCCAGCAAGGTGAGACCCGCTGCGGGGCGGGGGGGGGACAACGACACCACACGACCCCATCCCCACCCTTACCAGACCCTCACCCCCCCCCCGCTTCCTCTTCTTCCTCTTCCAGACCCTTACGGACACAGCTCCTACAAGCCCAACGCGGAGGTGGCGGCGGCACCCACCACGCCGGTAGGTACCGGGGCAAAGCGTCGGGGGGGTGGTGGTGGGGACACACGCCATGACCCCCCCTCCTCCCCGCTCCCTCCTCTCTTCACAGGTGCTGGCAGAAAGTGCAGCATCCCTGTGACACCCTCCCCCCCCCCGCCACCTCCAAAAATAACTGGTGTGGGGTGGTCGAGGTGCTCCCCCCAACACCGGGCAGGACCCTCGGCATGGGAGGTCAGCGACCAAAGACCTCACCCCCGCCCCTTGGTGGCGAGGGGAGGTGGGGAACGTCTTGTGCCTGTGTCCCCCCCCCCCTCCCCTCCCCCAGCATTTCGTATTTTTGGGTCAAAAACCGGTGGGATTTGGTTCCTCGGTGAGAGAGGAGAAGTTCCCCCCCACCACCACCGCCGCCGCGACGATCCTGGGAGGGACTCCTTACTGGAGAGGACATCCCTGGGCTGGGCTGGGACTTAATCCAGCTGACGGAGCCTCGCCTGAGCTGGATAAGCCTTATCTTAGCGGAAATGATATTTATTAAGATATTTATTTTGCCTCCTGAAAAAAATAATCTGGCTAGACGGAGCTGGGGGGGGGGGGGAGGGGAGGGGAGGGATTCTCAACAGCAGGGCATCAAGGCCACCGTCCCACTTGGGAGGGCAAGATTTGGGGTTGCGGGTCACGGTGGGGGGGATTGGGGTCGCGGTTGGGGTCTCGGGGATCATGGTTGGGGTCTTGGCGGGGAGGGTGTCTCGGTTGGGGTCACGGGGTTCACAGTTGGGGACTTGGGGGGGGGGTCACAGTTGGGGTCTTGGAAGTCTCAGTTGGGGTCTTTGGGGGTCCCGGTTGAGGTTTTGGGGGGGTCTCGGGCTTTTTAGGGTAATGGTTGGGGACTTGGGGGTCCCAGTTGGGGTCTTGAGGGTTTCAACTGAGGACTTGGGGGTCTCAACTGGGGTGTTTGGGGGTCAAGATTGGGCTTTTTGGGGTCACAGTTGGGGTTTTTGGGGTGACGGGGTGTCTTGAGGGTTTCAGTTGGGGTTTTTGGGGTCACGGTTGGGGTCTTGGGGGGGATCTCCGTTGGGGTTTTTGGGGTGACAGTGGATGTCTTGGGGGTTCCAGTTGGCGTTTTTGGGGTCATGGTTGGGGTCCTGGGGGGGGGGGTCTCAGTTGGGGTTTTTGGGGTGACAGTGGCTGTCTTGGGGGTTCCAGTTGGGGTTTTTGGGGTCACGGTTGGGGTCTTGGGGGGGTCTCCGTTGGGGTTTTGGGGGTGACAGGGGGTGTCTTGGGGGTTCCAGTTGGCGTTTTTGGGGTCACGGTTGGGGTCTTGGGGGGGTCTCCGTTGGGGTTTTGGGGGTGACAGTGGCTGTCTTGGGGGTTCCAGTTGGGGTTTTTGGGGTCACGGTTGGGGTCTTGGGGGGGATCTCCGTTGGGGTTTTTGGGGTGACAGTGGGTGTCTTGGGGATTCCAGTTGGCGTTTTTGGGGTCACGGTTGGGGTCCTGGGGGGGGGGGTCTCAGTTGGGGTTTTTGGGGTGACAGTGGCTGTCTTGGGGGTTCCAGTTGGGGTTTTTGGGGTCACGGTTGGGGTCTTGGGGGGGTCTCCGTTGGGGTTTTGGGGGTGACAGGGGGTGTCTTGGGGGTTCCAGTTGGCGTTTTTGGGGTCACGGTTGGGGTCTTGGGGGGGTCTCCGTTGGGGTTTTGGGGGTGACAGTGGCTGTCTTGGGGGTTCCAGTTGGGGTTTTTGGGGTCACGGTTGGGGTCTTGGGGGGGATCTCCGTTGGGGTTTTTGGGGTGACAGTGGGTGTCTTGGGGATTCCAGTTGGCGTTTTTGGGGTCACGGTTGGGGTCCTGGGGGGGGGGGTCTCAGTTGGGGTTTTTGGGGTGACAGTGGCTGTCTTGGGGGTTCCAGTTGGGGTTTTTGGGGTCACGGTTGGGGTCTTGGGGGGGTCTCCGTTGGGGTTTTGGGGGTGACAGGGGGTGTCTTGGGGGTTCCAGTTGGCGTTTTTGGGGTCACGGTTGGGGTCTTGGGGGGGTCTCCGTTGGGGTTTTGGGGGTGACAGTGGCTGTCTTGGGGGTTCCAGTTGGGGTTTTTGGGGTCACGGTTGGGGTCTTGGGGGGGATCTCCGTTGGGGTTTTTGGGGTGACAGTGGGTGTCTTGGGGATTCCAGTTGGCGTTTTTGGGGTCACGGTTGGGGTCCTGGGGGGGGGGGTCTCAGTTGGGGTTTTTGGGGTGACAGTGGCTGTCTTGGGGGTTCCAGTTGGGGTTTTTGGGGTCACGGTTGGGGTCTTGGGGGGGTCTCCGTTGGGGTTTTTGGGGTGACAGTGGCTGTCTTGGGGGTTCCAGTTGGGGTTTTTGGAGTCACAGTCGGGGTCTTGGGGGGGTCTCGGAGTTTTTGGGGTGACAGTGGCTGTCTTGGGGGTTTCAGCTGGGGTTTTGGGGGTTATAAGTAGGGTTTTGGGGGTTATGAGTGGGGTTTTGGGGTTCACAACTGGGGTTTTGGGGGTCCCGGGGGTGGGTTCGGATGGGAACTCCTAGTGCCGCGCCACCAAGGCAGGGCTGGAAACGACGCGGGAAGATCCAACAGCAACCGGAGGAGGAAGAAATTACGCAGAAAAACTCACTTGTTTGCACAGCACCGGCGGGGAGGGACACGCGGCCCACACCTGCCCCTCGTCCCGAAATAAAACGAGAATTAATCCTCTGCCACCACAAAGAAATAAATCCACCCAGCCCAACACCGCCCTTCCCCCCCCGCCCCCCCCCGCTGCCCCCAGTCGCAAACCCACTGAGATTACTGGGTATTTGTTTTCCGGGTGGGAAAAAAAAGGCCCGTCCCTGGTCACCGGGCGGTGGGGGCGGGGGTTGGCGGGGGGGAGAAGAAGTGGGAGAAAGATGGTCAAGGATTTTTGGGAAGGTCTTAGGGGGCGGGGGGGGGGGGGTTTCCCTATTTTCCCCCACCGGTGATGCGCAACGGGGCGGGGGGGCTGCCCGCGTCCATCTTGGCGGGGGGGGGGGGGGGAGGGGGGTGGAATTTGGCACCGACCACCCCCCCCCACCCCCCCCCACCCAGAATCTTGAGGGTTGGCTTTGAATTCGCCACCGCCACCCCCACCCCACCCCCCCCCCCCGCACACGCCTTGAGGAAATGCCACCCGACGGGTCTCAAAGGCCACCCAGGGCCTTTGGGGAGAGTCTTGGCAACCCAACAGGCGTCAGGGCCATCAAACAAACCCTGTGGTTCGATCCCTGCCCGTAGCCGGGGTGGGGGGACAAAGGTCTTCCCTCGGGCGCTTCTTGCCAGAGCTTCTTCTGCCTGCTCCCGGCGCGGCTGGGGCTCTGGGATGTTGCGGGAGCGGTGAATGGGAAGATGAAGGTTTCCACCCTTCTTCTCCCCTTCTTCTTCCTCTTCGGAGGTACAATGAGTGAGTAGGGCTGGGGAGGACGGGGCGGGGGGGGATTTTCCCCGGGTGTTTTTTGGCGGGGGGGGGGGGGATGACACGCAGGGGAGCGGGTGACACAAGGTGGGACAGGAGGTGACACGTCCTCCTGGGTTCCTTCCACCACCATCCCCTGGCCAAAAAAAAACCCAAACCAAACCCAAAAAAACCCCACCCCACACCCCTTTTTCCCGAGCTCCCACCCCCCGCCGTGGGGGTCTGAGAGGGATGCTTTGGGGGGGGGGGGGGTCCAAACTAGCCCCTTCCCCACACTCACCCGCCCCCCACCCCCCCAACCACGGGCTGGTGTCCCCAAATGGGTGACACTTGGTGCCTACGCGCAACCTGGTCCGGCCTCCACCGCCGCCGGGTGGCCGTAGCTCCGGATCGGAGCCAAGGCGCGACCCCCCACCCCCCCCCCACCCCCCACCCCAAAAGCTGACCACCCCCCATCACCACCACCCCCCACCCCTCCTCGCCCCGCTGTTCGCCGGTTTAGCCATCCCCATCCTCCTCCTCCCCGCCGCCGGCGGCGGCCTCTGTTGATGCCAACCCAACCACCTCCCCCCCCCACCATGCCCGTGTCCCCCCCCTCCCGCCCCCGCGCAGCGCCAGGAGCTTTTAATCCTCGTTAAGAGCGGGGGAAGAGGGCGAGTTGATTGCATAAGGGCGGCTAATTTCGGAGGAAGGCAGCAGGGCCTCGGCTGGAGAACATCAATTAAGAGCAAATGAGCTGGAAAGATGGGGCTTTTTGGAACGGCATGGCTTTTTTTTTTTGGGGGGGGGTGGGGTGGTGGTGGTGGGGTGGTTTTTTTTTGTTGTTCGGGCGTTATTTTTTTAATTTGAGCGGGGTTTTTTTTGGTTGGTTGGTTGGTTGGTTTTTTTTTTTTTTTTTGAGCTCGAACGAGCTGGGGAATTTTCCAGGGGGGAAAAAACAAAAAAAAACCAAAAAAAAACAAAAAAAACCACCCCCCTTGATTTGAAGGACGCCGTCACTAGGTGGGGGGCGAGGGGGAAGAGGGCCTTCCCCCCCCACCCTCCTCCCCATGCCGGGATGACCCGTGCTCACCCGAGCAATAACGGCGTGAAGGTGTTGCCATCCTTCACCCCTACCCCAGTACGTGATTCCCACTCCCGTGGCTCCGCATCCTTGGCACGAGCCCCCGCCCTGCTATCAGTGACACGCGAGTCTTTGCCGGAGCACGTGCTCCCTGACCCCTCTGATGAGGGTTCAACGCCTTTTCTTGGGAAACGAAAGTCTGGGAGATGAAGGTGCGAGAGGAAGGGCAGGGCTGAAGGTCGCGGCGTATGAGAATCAGCTGAAAACTAAGTTCATTCTCACACCGGCTTCTTGGCGTCGGGTTGGAGGACCTTCAAGGGGTGCTTTGGGGTAGGAGGGTGGCACCTCGCTGGTGGGATGGGACTGGGGTCACCTCCTGAACCTCAGGGGGACGCAGCACCCGTGGCGGGAGCGGATCCATGGGTGTTGGTTGATGAGACGCTCAACGTGAGCCGGCAACCGCATCCTGGGCGGCGCCACCGGCAGCGTGGCCAGAAGGTTGAGGGAGGGGATTCTGTCCCCTCCCTCTGGGTGAGACCCCAACCTGGAGTGCTGTGTCCAGCTCTGGGGCCACCGGCATCAGAAGGACACGGAGCTGTGGGAGTGGGGCCGGAGGAGATGCTGGGAGGGCTGGAGCCCCTCTGTCGTGGGGACAGGCTGAGAGAGCTGGGGGGGTTCAGCCTGGAGAAGAGAAGGCTCCGGGGAGACCTTCCAGCCCCTTCCAGGCCCTCAAGGGGCTCCAGGAAAGCTGGGGAGGGACTCTGGATCAGGGAGGGGAGCCATGGGACATTGGGAAGGGTTTTCCACTGAAAGAGGGGAGGTTAAGAAATTCTTGGCTGTGAGGGGGGTGAGCCCCTGGCCCAGGTTGCCCAGAGAAGCTGTGGCTGCCCCATCCCCGGAGAGGTTCAAGGTCAGGTTGGACGGGGCTTGGAGCAACCTGGGCTGGTGGGAGGTGTCCCTGCCCAGGGCAGGGGGTGGAACTAGATGGTCTTTAAGGTCCCTTCCAAACCCAAACCATTCTATGGTTCTGTGGTCCATGGGGAGAAAGAGGGGGATGAATTTCTCCCCGTGTCCAGCCCCAAGGAACCCTAACTCTGTCCCACAACCACTAACAGAGGTCTCACCCTCAAGTCCTTCACAGCAACCCCTAAAAAACTCCATGAGAACTTCTGTAAACCACAAATGTCTCCATGCCCAACGTAACCACAACATTGTCTGCAAACCCCACCAACACCTACACAACCATCAACCCCACCAAACCCACCAAAGCTGTTACCACCATTGCACAAAGCACAGACACCAGAACCTCTTCTCTCTCCACAGAATATGGCCAAACTACAAGCACCAGCAGTTCTACCACCGCCACGCCCACCACCAACTCCGAAACCACCGAGACCACCACCATCTCCATAACCACCACACCCGCCAGCACCTCTGAAACCTCCACAACCACCAGCTCCTCTGAAACCTCCATGGTCACGAGCACCTCTGTAGTCTCCACACCCTCCAGCACCTCCAAAATCCCCACCACCACCAGCACCTCTACACTCACTCCATCCCCCGACACTTCAACAGTCACCATGGCCACCAGCACCTCTGAGAACCCAGCGCCCACCAGCAGCTCTACTGGCACTGTTTCTGCCAGCACATCTGAGGTCTCCTCGCTCACCAGCACCTCTGAAACCCCCACAGCCACCAGCACCTCTACGACAGCCATGGGAACAAGCACCTTTCCTTCCACCATGTCCACCAGCACCTCTGAAATCTCAACGCCCAGTAGCACCTCCATGTTCTCCGTGCCCACCAGCACCTCTGACTTCTCCACATCCTCCAGCACCCCTATGGTCAGCACCCTCACCAGCACCTTGCAAACATCCATCTCCACAAGCACCTCCAAAATGACCACCACAGCCAGCTCTGCTGGAACCTCAACAGCCACTTCCACTCCTACAGCCACCACGCCCATGAGCACCACTGAAACTTCCACAACCACCAGCACCTCTGAAACCTTGATGCCCACCGGCACCTTTACAACTCTCATGGGAACAAGCACTTCTCCATCCACCATGCCCATCAGCACCTCTACAGACACCACACTCGCCAGCACCACTGAAACGTCCACAGCCACCAGCACCTCTGTGGTCACCACGCCTACAGGCAAATCAGAAATACCCTTCTCCACAAGCACCTCCGAAATGCCCACCACACCCAGCTCTGCTAGATCCTCCACAGCCACCTTCACTTCTACAGCCACCACGCCCACCAGCACCGCTGACATCTCAACGCTCAGTAGCAGCTCCGTGGTCACCACACCAACCAGCACCTCTGACGTCTCCACTCCCACCAGCACCTCGACGGTCACCACCCCCACAACTTCCCCCGAAACCCCCACAACCACCAGCACCCCTACAATAACCACAGGAACAAGCTCCTTTCCTTCCACCACACCCATCAGCACCTCTAGAGACACCACACCCACCAGCACCACTGGAACCTCAACACCCACTACAATTTCTAGGGTCACCTCGCCCTCCACCACCTCTGTGGTCACCACAGCCACCAGCTCTTCAGAAACATCCACCTCGAGAAGCACCTCGGAAACGTCCACAGCAGCCAGCACTGCTGCAACCTCCACAGACACCTTCACTCCTACAGCCACCATGACCACCAGCACATCTCAAAGCCCCAGAACCACCGGCACCTCTACTACAACCTTGGGAACAAGTACACATCCTTCCTCCACACCCATCACCACCTCTACAGACACCACACCCACCAGCACCACTGAAACCTCAACACCCACTCCAATTTCAATGGTCACCTCGCCCTCCACCACCTCTGTGGTCACCACAGCCACCAGCTCTTCAGAAACATCCACCTCGAGAAGCACCTCGGAAACGTCCACAGCAGCCAGCACTGCTGCAACCTCCACAGACACCTTCACTCCTACAGCCACCATGACCACCAGCACCTCTCAAAGCCCCACAACCACCGGCACCTCTACTACAACCTTGGGAACAAGTACACATCCTTCCTCCACACCCATCACCACCTCTACAGACACCACACCTACCAGCACCACTGGAACCTCAACACCCACTACAATTTCTAGGGTCACCTCGCCCTCCACCACCTCTGTGGTCACCACAGCCACCAGCTCTTCAGAAACATCCACCTCGAGAAGCACCTCGGAAACGTCCACAGCAGCCAGCACTGCTGCAACCTCCACAGACACCTTCACTCCTACAGCCACCATGACCACCAGCACCTCTGAAAGCCCCACAACCACCAGCACCTCTACTACAACCTTGGGAACAAGCACCTTTCCTTCCTCCACACCCATCACCACCTCTACAGACACCACACCCACCAGCACCACTGGAACCTCAACACCCACTACAATTTCTAGGGTCACCTCGCCCTCCACCACCTCTGTGGTCACCACAGCCACCAGCTCTTCAGAAATATCAACCTCGAGAAGCACCTCGGAAATGTCCACAGCAGCCAGCACTGCTGCAACCTCTACAGACACCTTCACTCCTACAGCCACCATGACCACCAGCACCTCTGAAAGCCCCACAACCACCAGCACCTCTACTACAACCTTGGGAACAAGCACCTTTCCTTCCTCCACACCCATCACCACCTCTACAGACACCACACCCACCAGCACCACTGAAACCTCAACACCCACTACAATTCCTGGGGTCACCTCGCCCTCCACCACCTCTGTGGTCACCACAGCCACCAGCTCTTCAGAAACATCCACCTCGAGAAGCACCTCGGAAACGTCCACAGCAGCCAGCACTGCTGCAACCTCCACAGACACCTTCACTTCAACACCCACCATGAACACCAGCACCTCTCAAAGCCCCACAACAACCAGCACCTCTACTACAACCTTGGGAACAAGCACCTTTCCTTCCTCCACACCCATCACCACCTCTACAGACACCACACCCGCCAGCACCACTGGAACCTCAACACCCACTACAATTTCAATGGTCACCTCGCCCTCCACCACCTCTCTGGTCACCACAGCCACCAGCTCTTCAGAAACATCCACCTCGAGAAGCACCTCGGAAACGTCCACAGCAGCCAGCACTGCTGCAACCTCCACAGACACCTTCACTCCTACAGCCACCATGACCACCAGCACCTCTCAAAGCCCCACAACCACCAGCACCTCTACAACAGCCATGGGAACAAGCACCTTTCCTTCCTCCACACCCATCACCACCTCTACAGACACCACACCCACCAGCACCACTGGAACCTCAACACCCACTACAATTTCTAGGGTCACCTCACGCTCCACCACCTCTGTGGTCACCACAGCCACCAGCTCTTCAGAAACATCCACCTCGAGAAGCACCTCGGAAACGTCCACAGCAGCCAGCACTGCTGCAACCTCCACAGACACCTTCACTCCTACAGCCACCATGACCACCAGCACCTCTCAAAGCCCCACAACCACCAGCACCTCTACTACAACCTTGGGAACAAGCACCTTTCCTTCCTCCACACCCATCACCACCTCTACAGACACCACACCCACCAGCACCACTGGAACCTCAACACCCACTACAATTTCAATGGTCACCTCGCCCTCCACCACCTCTGTGGTCACCACAGCCACCAGCTCTTCAGAAACATCCACCTCGAGAAGCACCTCAGAAACGTCCACAGCAGCCAGCACTGCTGCAACCTCCACAGACACCTTCACTCCTACAGCCACCATGACCACCAGCACATCTCAAAGCCCCAGAACCACCGGCACCTCTACTACAACCTTGGGAACAAGTACACATCCTTCCTCCACACCCATCACCACCTCTACAGACACCACACCCACCAGCACCACTGAAACTTCAACACCCACTCCAATTTCAATGGTCACCTCGCCCTCCACCACCTCTGTGGTCACCACAGCCACCAGCTCTTCAGAAACATCCACCTCGAGAAGCACCTCAGAAACGTCCACAGCAGCCAGCACTGCTGCAACCTCCACAGACACCTTCACTCCTACAGCCACCATGACCACCAGCACCTCTCAAAGCCCCACAACCACCGGCACCTCTACTACAACCTTGGGAACAAGTACACATCCTTCCTCCACACCCATCACCACCTCTACAGACACCACACCTACCAGCACCACTGGAACCTCAACAGCCACTTCTATTTCAATGGTCACCTCGCCCTCCACCACCTCTGTGGTCACCACAGCCACCAGCTCTTCAGAAACATCCACCTCGAGAAGCACCTCGGAAACGTCCACAGCAGCCAGCACTGCTGCAACCTCCACAGACACCTTCACTCCTACAGCCACCATGACCACCAGCACCTCTCAAAGCCCCACAACCACCAGCACCTCTACTACAACCTTGGGAACAAGCACCTTTCCTTCCTCCACACCCATCACCACCTCTACAGACACCACACCCACCAGCACCAATGAAACCTCAACACCCACTACAATTTCTAGGGTCACCTCGCCCTCCACCACCTCTGTGGTCACCACAGCCACCAGCTCTTCAGAAACATCCACCTCGAGAAGCACCTCGGAAATGTCCACAGCAGCCAGCACTGCTGCAACCTCCACAGACACCTTCACTCCTACAGCCACCATGACCACCAGCACCTCTACAAGCCCCACAACCACCAGCACCTCTGCTACAACCTTGGGAACAAGCACCTTTCCTTCCTCCACACCCATCACCACCTCTACAGACACCACACCCACCAGCACCACTGGAACCTCAACAGCCACTTCTATTTCAATGGTCACCTCGCCCTCCACCACCTCTGTGGTCACCACAGCCACCAGCTCTTCAGAAATATCCACCTCGAGAAGCACCTCAGAAACGTCCACAGCAGCCAGCACTGCTGCAACCTCCACAGACACCTTCACTCCTACAGCCACCATGACCACCAGCACCTCTGAAAGCCCCACAGCCACCAGCACCTCTACTACAACCTTGGGAACAAGCACCTTTCCTTCCTCCACACCCATCACCACCTCTACAGACACCACACCCACCAGCACCACTGAAACCTCAACACCCACTACAATTCCTGGGGTCACCTCGCCCTCCACCACCTCTGTGGTCACCACAGCCACCAGCTCTTCAGAAACATCCACCTCGAGAAGCACCTCGGAAATGTCCACAGCAGCCAGCACTGCTGCAACCTCCGCGGACACCTTCACTCCTACAGCCACCATGACCACCAGCACCTCTCAAAGCCCCACAACCACCGGCACCTCTACTACAACCTTGGGAACAAGTACACATCCTTCCTCCACACCCATCACCACCTCTACAGACACCACACCCACCAGCACCACTGAAACCTCAACACCCACTACAATTCCTAGGGTCACCTCGCCCTCCACCACCTCTGTGGTCACCACAGCCACCAGCTCTTCAGAAACATCCACCTCGAGAAGCACCTCGGAAATGTCCACAGCAGCCAGCACTGCTGCAACCTCCACAGACACCTTCGCTCCTACAGCCACCATGACCACCAGCACCTCTCAAAGCCCCACAACCACCGGCACCTCTACTACAACCTTGGGAACAAGCACCTTTCCTTCCTCCACACCCATCAGCACCTCTAGAGACACCACACCCACCAGCACCACTGGAACCTCAACACCCACTACAATTTCAATGGTCACCTCGCCCTCCACCACCTCTGTGGTCACCACAGCCACCAGCTCTTCAGAAACATCCACCTCGAGAAGCACCTCGGAAACGTCCACAGCAGCCAGCACTACTACAACCTCCACAGACACCTTCACTCCTACAGCCACCATGACCACCAGCACCTCTACAAGCCCCACAACCACCAGCACCTCTACTACAACCTTGGGAACAAGCACCTTTCCTTCCTCCACACCCATCACCACCTCTACAGACACCACACCCGCCAGCACCACTGGAACCTCAACACCCACTACAATTCCTAGGGTCACCTCGCCCTCCACCACCTCTGTGGTCACCACAGCCACCAGCTCTTCAGAAACATCCACCTCGAGAAGCACCTCGGAAACGTCCACAGCAGCCAGCACTGCTGCAACCTCTGCAGACACCTTCACTCCTACAGCCACCATGACCACCAGCACCTCTGAAAGCCCCACAACCACCAGCACCTCTACTACAACCTTGGGAACAAGCACCTTTCCTTCCTCCACACCCATCACCACCTCTACAGACACCACACCCACCAGCACCACTGGAACCTCAACACCCACTACAATTTCAATGGTCACCTCGCCCTCCACCACCTCTGTGGTCACCACAGCCACCAGCTCTTCAGAAACATCCACCTCGAGAAGCACCTCAGAAACGTCCACAGCAGCCAGCACTGCTGCAACCTCCACAGACACCTTCACTCCTACAGCCACCATGACCACCAGCACATCTCAAAGCCCCACAACCACCGGCACCTCTACTACAACCTTGGGAACAAGTACACATCCTTCCTCCACACCCATCACCACCTCTACAGACACCACACCCACCAGCACCACTGAAACCTCAACACCCACTCCAATTTCAATGGTCACCTCGCCCTCCACCACCTCTGTGGTCACCACAGCCACCAGCTCTTCAGAAACATCCACCTCGAGAAGCACCTCAGAAACGTCCACAGCAGCCAGCACTGCTGCAACCTCCACAGACACCTTCACTCCTACAGCCACCATGACCACCAGCACCTCTCAAAGCCCCACAACCACCGGCACCTCTACTACAACCTTGGGAACAAGTACACATCCTTCCTCCACACCCATCACCACCTCTACAGACACCACACCCACCAGCACCACTGAAACTTCAACACCCACTCCAATTTCAATGGTCACCTCGCCCTCCACCACCTCTGTGGTCACCACAGCCACCAGCTCTTCAGAAACATCCACCTCGAGAAGCACCTCAGAAACGTCCACAGCAGCCAGCACTGCTGCAACCTCCACAGACACCTTCACTCCTACAGCCACCATGACCACCAGCACCTCTCAAAGCCCCACAACCACCGGCACCTCTACTACAACCTTGGGAACAAGTACACATCCTTCCTCCACACCCATCACCACCTCTACAGACACCACACCTACCAGCACCACTGGAACCTCAACAGCCACTTCTATTTCAATGGTCACCTCGCCCTCCACCACCTCTGTGGTCACCACAGCCACCAGCTCTTCAGAAACATCCACCTCGAGAAGCACCTCGGAAACGTCCACAGCAGCCAGCACTGCTGCAACCTCCACAGACACCTTCACTCCTACAGCCACCATGACCACCAGCACCTCTCAAAGCCCCACAACCACCAGCACCTCTACTACAACCTTGGGAACAAGCACCTTTCCTTCCTCCACACCCATCACCACCTCTACAGACACCACACCCACCAGCACCAATGAAACCTCAACACCCACTACAATTTCTAGGGTCACCTCGCCCTCCACCACCTCTGTGGTCACCACAGCCACCAGCTCTTCAGAAACATCCACCTCGAGAAGCACCTCGGAAATGTCCACAGCAGCCAGCACTGCTGCAACCTCCACAGACACCTTCACTCCTACAGCCACCATGACCACCAGCACCTCTGAAAGCCCCACAGCCACCAGCACCTCTACTACAACCTTGGGAACAAGCACCTTTCCTTCCTCCACACCCATCACCACCTCTACAGACACCACACCCACCAGCACCACTGAAACCTCAACACCCACTACAATTCCTGGGGTCACCTCGCCCTCCACCACCTCTGTGGTCACCACAGCCACCAGCTCTTCAGAAACATCCACCTCGAGAAGCACCTCGGAAATGTCCACAGCAGCCAGCACTGCTGCAACCTCCGCGGACACCTTCACTCCTACAGCCACCATGACCACCAGCACCTCTCAAAGCCCCACAACCACCGGCACCTCTACTACAACCTTGGGAACAAGTACACATCCTTCCTCCACACCCATCACCACCTCTACAGACACCACACCCACCAGCACCACTGAAACCTCAACACCCACTACAATTCCTAGGGTCACCTCGCCCTCCACCACCTCTGTGGTCACCACAGCCACCAGCTCTTCAGAAACATCCACCTCGAGAAGCACCTCGGAAATGTCCACAGCAGCCAGCACTGCTGCAACCTCCACAGACACCTTCACTCCTACAGCCACCATGACCACCAGCACCTCTCAAAGCCCCACAACCACCGGCACCTCTACTACAACCTTGGGAACAAGCACCTTTCCTTCCTCCACACCCATCAGCACCTCTAGAGACACCACACCCACCAGCACCACTGGAACCTCAACACCCACTACAGTTTCAATGGTCACCTCGCCCTCCACCACCTCTGTGGTCACCACAGCCACCAGCTCTTCAGAAACATCCACCTCGAGAAGCACCTCGGAAACGTCCACAGCAGCCAGCACTACTGCAACCTCCACAGACACCTTCACTCCTACAGCCACCATGACCACCAGCACCTCTACAAGCCCCACAACCACCAGCACCTCTACTACAACCTTGGGAACAAGCACCTTTCCTTCCTCCACACCCATCACCACCTCTACAGACACCACACCCGCCAGCACCACTGGAACCTCAACACCCACTACAATTTCTAGGGTCACCTGGCCCTCCACCACCTCTCTGGTCACCACAGCCACCAGCTCTTCAGAAACATCCACCTCGAGAAGCACCTCGGAAACGTCCACAGCAGCCAGCACTGCTGCAACCTCCACAGACACCTTCGCTCCTACAGCCACCATGACCACCAGCACCTCTACAAGCCCCACAACCACCAGCACCTCTACTACAACCTTGGGAACAAGCACCTTTCCTTCCTCCACACCCATCACCACCTCTACAGACACCACACCCGCCAGCACCTCTGAAACCTCAACAGCCACTACAATTTCAATGGTCACCTCGCCCTCCACCACCTCTGTGGTCACCACAGCCACCAGCTCTTCAGAAACATCCACCTCGAGAAGCACCTCGGAAATGTCCACAGCAGCCAGCACTGCTGCAACCTCCACAGACACCTTCGCTCCTACAGCCACCATGACCACCAGCACCTCTCAAAGCCCCACAACCACCAGCACCTCTACTACAACCTTGGGAACAAGCACCTTTCCTTCCTCCACACCCATCACCACCTCTACAGACACCACACCCACCAGCACCACTGGAACCTCAACACCCACTACAATTTCAATGGTCACCTCGCCCTCCACCACCTCTGTGGTCACCACAGCCACCAGCTCTTCAGAAACATCCACCTCGAGAAGCACCTCGGAAACGTCCACAGCAGCCAGCACTGCTGCAACCTCCACAGACACCTTCGCTCCTACAGCCACCATGACCACCAGCACCTCTGAAAGCCCCACAACCACCAGCACCTCTACTACAACCTTGGGAACAAGCACCTTTCCTTCCTCCACACCCATCACCACCTCTACAGACACCACTCCCGCCAGCACCACTGAAACCTCAACAGCCAATTCTATTTCAATGGTCACCTCGCCCTCCACCACCTCTGTGGGCACCACAGCCACCAGCTCTTCAGAAACATCCACCTCGAGAAGCACCTCGGAAACGTCCACAGCAACCAGCACTGCTGCAACCTCCACAGACACCTTCGCTCCTACAGCCACCATGACCACCAGCACCTCTACAAGCCCCACAACCACCAGCACCTCTACTACAACCTTGGGAACAAGCACCTTTCCTTCCTCCACACCCATCACCACCTCTACAGACACCACACCCACCAGCACCACTGGAACCTCAACACCCACTACAATTTCAATGGTCACCTCGCCCTCCACCACCTCTGTGGTCACCACAGCCACCAGCTCTTCAGAAACATCCACCTCGAGAAGCACCTCGGAAACGTCCACAGCAGCCAGCACTGCTGCAACCTCCACAGACACCTTCGCTCCTACAGCCACCATGACCACCAGCACCTCTGAAAGCCCCACAACCACCAGCACCTCTACTACAACCTTGAGAACAAGTACACATCCTTCCTCCACACCCATCACCACCTCTACAGACACCACACCCACCAGCACCACTGAAACCTCAACACCCACTACAATTTCAATGGTCACCTCGCCCTCCACCACCTCTGTGGTCACCACAGCCACCAGCTCTTCAGAAACATCCACCTCGAGAAGCACCTCGGAAACGTCCACAGCAGCCAGCACTGCTGCAACCTCCACAGACACCTTCACTCCTACAGCCACCATGACCACCAGCACCTCTCAAAGCCCCACAACCACCAGCACCTCTACTACAACCTTGGGAACAAGCACCTTTCCTTCCTCCACACCCATCACCACCTCTACAGACACCACACCCACCAGCACCACTGGAACCTCAACACCCACTACAATTTCTAGGGTCACCTGGCCCTCCACCACCTCTGTGGTCACCACAGCCACCAGCTCTTCAGAAACATCCACCTCGAGAAGCACCTCGGAAATGTCCACAGCAGCCAGCACTGCTGCAACCTCCACAGACACCTTCACTCCTACAGCCACCATGACCACCAGCACCTCTCAAAGCCCCACAACCACCAGCACCTCTGCTACAACCTTGGGAACAAGCACCTTTCCTTCCTCCACACCCATCACCACCTCTACAGACACCACACCCACCAGCACCACTGGAACCTCAACACCCACTACAATTCCTGGGGTCACCTCGCCCTCCACCACCTCTGTGGTCACCACAGCCACCAGCTCTTCAGAAACATCCACCTCGAGAAGCACCTCGGAAACGTCCACAGCAGCCAGCACTGCTGCAACCTCCACAGACACCTTCACTCCTACAGCCACCATGACCACCAGCACCTCTGAAAGCCCCACAGCCACCAGCACCTCTACTACAACCTTGGGAACAAGCACCTTTCCTTCCTCCACACCCATCACCACCTCTACAGACACCACACCCGCCAGCACCACTGGAACCTCAACACCCACTACAATTCCTAGGGTCACCTCGCCCTCCACCAGCTCTGTGGTCACCACAGCCACCAGCTCTTCAGAAACATCCACCTCGAGAAGCACCTCGGAAACGTCCACAGCAGCCAGCACTGCTGCAACCTCCACAGACACCTTCACTCCTACAGCCACCATGACCACCAGCACCTCTACAAGCCCCACAGCCACCAGCACCTCTACTACAACCTTGGGAACAAGCACCTTTCCTTCCTCCACACCCATCACCACCTCTACAGACACCACACCCGCCAGCACCACTGGAACCTCAACACCCACTACAATTCCTAGGGTCACCTCGCCCTCCACCACCTCTGTGGTCACCACAGCCACCAGCTCTTCAGAAACATCCACCTCGAGAAGCACCTCGGAAACGTCCACAGCAGCCAGCACTGCTGCAACCTCCACAGACACCTTCACTCCTACAGCCACCATGACCACCAGCACCTCTACAAGCCCCACAACCACCGGCACCTCTACTACAACCTTGGGAACAAGTACACATCCTTCCTCCACACCCATCACCACCTCTACAGACACCACACCCACCAGCACCACTGAAACCTCAACACCCACTCCAATTTCAATGGTCACCTCGCCCTCCACCACCTCTGTGGTCACCACAGCCACCAGCTCTTCAGAAACATCCACCTCGAGAAGCACCTCAGAAACGTCCACAGCAGCCAGCACTGCTGCAACCTCCACAGACACCTTCACTCCTACAGCCACCATGACCACCAGCACCTCTCAAAGCCCCACAACCACCGGCACCTCTACTACAACCTTGGGAACAAGTACACATCCTTCCTCCACACCCATCACCACCTCTACAGACACCACACCCACCAGCACCACTGAAACCTCAACACCCACTCCAATTTCAATGGTCACCTCGCCCTCCACCACCTCTGTGGTCACCACAGCCACCAGCTCTTCAGAAACATCCACCTCGAGAAGCACCTCAGAAACGTCCACAGCAGCCAGCACTGCTGCAACCTCCACAGACACCTTCACTCCTACAGCCACCATGACCACCAGCACCTCTCAAAGCCCCACAACCACCGGCACCTCTACTACAACCTTGGGAACAAGTACACATCCTTCCTCCACACCCATCACCACCTCTACAGACACCACACCCACCAGCACCACTGGAACCTCAACACCCACTTCTATTTCAATGGTCACCTCGCCCTCCACCACCTCTGTGGTCACCACAGCCACCAGCTCTTCAGAAATATCCACCTCGAGAAGCACCTCGGAAACGTCCACAGCAGCCAGCACTGCTGCAACCTCCACAGACACCTTCACTCCTACAGCCACCATGACCACCAGCACCTCTCAAAGCCCCACAACCACCAGCACCTCTACTACAACCTTGGGAACAAGCACCTTTCCTTCCTCCACACCCATCACCACCTCTACAGACACCACACCCGCCAGCACCACTGAAACCTCAACACCCACTACAATTTCTAGGGTCACCTCGCCCTCCACCACCTCTGTGGTCACCACAGCCACCAGCTCTTCAGAAACATCCACCTCGAGAAGCACCTCGGAAATGTCCACAGCAGCCAGCACTGCTGCAACCTCCACAGACACCTTCACTCCTACAGCCACCATGACCACCAGCACCTCTGAAAGCCCCACAACCACCAGCACCTCTACTACAACCTTGGGAACAAGCACCTTTCCTTCCTCCACACCCATCACCACCTCTACAGACACCACACCCACCAGCACCACTGAAACCTCAACACCCACTACAATTCCTGGGGTCACCTCGCCCTCCACCACCTCTGTGGTCACCACAGCCACCAGCTCTTCAGAAACATCCACCTCGAGAAGCACCTCGGAAATGTCCACAGCAGCCAGCACTGCTGCAACCTCCGCGGACACCTTCACTCCTACAGCCACCATGACCACCAGCACCTCTCAAAGCCCCACAACCACCGGCACCTCTACTACAACCTTGGGAACAAGTACACATCCTTCCTCCACACCCATCACCACCTCTACAGACACCACACCCACCAGCACCACTGAAACCTCAACACCCACTACAATTTCAATGGTCACCTCGCCCTCCACCACCTCTGTGGTCACCACAGCCACCAGCTCTTCAGAAACATCCACCTCGAGAAGCACCTCGGAAACGTCCACAGCAGCCAGCACTGCTGCAACCTCCACAGACACCTTCACTCCTACAGCCACCATGACCACCAGCACCTCTCAAAGCCCCACAACCACCGGCACCTCTACTACAACCTTGGGAACAAGCACCTTTCCTTCCTCCACACCCATCACCACCTCTACAGACACCACACCCGCCAGCACCACTGGAACCTCAACACCCACTACAATTCCTAGGGTCACCTCGCCCTCCACCACCTCTGTGGTCACCACAGCCACCAGCTCTTCAGAAACATCCACCTCGAGAAGCACCTCGGAAACGTCCACAGCAGCCAGCACTGCTGCAACCTCCACAGACACCTTCACTCCTACAGCCACCATGACCACCAGCACCTCTCAAAGCCCCACAACCACCAGCACCTCTACAACAGCCATGGGAACAAGCACCTTTCCTTCCTCCACACCCATCACCACCTCTACAGACACCACACCCACCAGCACCACTGGAACCTCAACACCCACTACAATTTCAATGGTCACCTCACGCTCCACCACCTCTGTGGTCACCACAGCCACCAGCTCTTCAGAAACATCCACCTCGAGAAGCACCTCGGAAACGTCCACAGCAGCCAGCACTGCTGCAACCTCCACAGACACCTTCACTCCTACAGCCACCATGACCACCAGCACCTCTCAAAGCCCCACAACCAGCAGCACCTCTACTACAACCTTGGGAACAAGCACCTTTCCTTCCTCCACACCCATCACCACCTCTACAGACACCACACCCACCAGCACCACTGGAACCTCAACACCCACTACAATTCCTAGGGTCACCTCGCCCTCCACCACCTCTGTGGTCACCACAGCCACCAGCTCTTCAGAAACATCCACCTCGAGAAGCACCTCGGAAATGTCCACAGCAGCCAGCACTGCTGCAACCTCCACAGACACCTTCACTCCTACAGCCACCATGACCACCAGCACCTCTCAAAGCCCCACAACCACCGGCACCTCTACTACAACCTTGGGAACAAGCACCTTTCCTTCCTCCACACCCATCAGCACCTCTAGAGACACCACACCCACCAGCACCACTGGAACCTCAACACCCACTACAATTTCTAGGGTCACCTCGCCCTCCACCACCTCTGTGGTCACCACAGCCACCAGCTCTTCAGAAACATCCACCTCGAGAAGCACCTCGGAAACGTCCACAGCAGCCAGCACTACTGCAACCTCCACAGACACCTTCACTCCTACAGCCACCATGACCACCAGCACCTCTGAAAGCCCCACAACCACCAGCACCTCTACTACAACCTTGGGAACAAGCACCTTTCCTTCCTCCACACCCATCACCACCTCTACAGACACCACACCCGCCAGCACCACTGAAACCTCAAGAGCCAATTCTATTTCAATGGTCACCTCGCCCTCCACCACCTCTGTGGGCACCACAGCCACCAGCTCTTCAGAAACATCCACCTCGAGAAGCACCTCGGAAACGTCCACAGCAACCAGCACTGCTGCAACCTCCACAGACACCTTCGCTCCTACAGCCACCATGACCACCAGCACCTCTACAAGCCCCAAAACCACCAGCACCTCTACTACAACCTTGGGAACAAGCACCTTTCCTTCCTCCACACCCATCACCACCTCTACAGACACCACACCCACCAGCATCACTGAAACCTCAACACCCACTACAATTCCTGGGGTCACCTCGCCCTCCACCACCTCTGTGGTCACCACAGCCACCAGCTCTTCAGAAACATCCACCTCGAGAAGCACCTCGGAAATGTCCACAGCAGCCAGCACTGCTGCAACCTCCGCGGACACCTTCACTCCTACAGCCACCATGACCACCAGCACCTCTCAAAGCCCCACAACCACCGGCACCTCTACTACAACCTTGGGAACAAGTACACATCCTTCCTCCACACCCATCACCACCTCTACAGACACCACACCCACCAGCACCACTGGAACCTCAACACCCACTACAATTTCAATGGTCACCTCGCCCTCCACCACCTCTGTGGTCACCACAGCCACCAGCTCTTCAGAAACATCCACCTCGAGAAGCACCTCGGAAACGTCCACAGCAGCCAGCACTGCTGCAACCTCCACAGACACCTTCACTCCTACAGCCACCATGACCACCAGCACCTCTCAAAGCCCCACAACCACCGGCACCTCTACTACAACCTTGGGAACAAGCACCTTTCCTTCCTCCACACCCATCACCACCTCTACAGACACCACACCCGCCAGCACCACTGGAACCTCAACACCCACTACAATTCCTAGGGTCACCTCGCCCTCCACCACCTCTGTGGTCACCACAGCCACCAGCTCTTCAGAAACATCCACCTCGAGAAGCACCTCGGAAACGTCCACAGCAGCCAGCACTGCTGCAACCTCCACAGACACCTTCACTCCTACAGCCACCATGACCACCAGCACCTCTCAAAGCCCCACAACCACCAGCACCTCTACAACAGCCATGGGAACAAGCACCTTTCCTTCCTCCACACCCATCACCACCTCTACAGACACCACACCCACCAGCACCACTGGAACCTCAACACCCACTACAATTTCAATGGTCACCTCACGCTCCACCACCTCTGTGGTCACCACAGCCACCAGCTCTTCAGAAACATCCACCTCGAGAAGCACCTCGGAAACGTCCACAGCAGCCAGCACTGCTGCAACCTCCACAGACACCTTCACTCCTACAGCCACCATGACCACCAGCACCTCTCAAAGCCCCACAACCAGCAGCACCTCTACTACAACCTTGGGAACAAGCACCTTTCCTTCCTCCACACCCATCACCACCTCTACAGACACCACACCCACCAGCACCACTGGAACCTCAACACCCACTACAATTCCTAGGGTCACCTCGCCCTCCACCACCTCTGTGGTCACCACAGCCACCAGCTCTTCAGAAACATCCACCTCGAGAAGCACCTCGGAAATGTCCACAGCAGCCAGCACTGCTGCAACCTCCACAGACACCTTCACTCCTACAGCCACCATGACCACCAGCACCTCTCAAAGCCCCACAACCACCGGCACCTCTACTACAACCTTGGGAACAAGCACCTTTCCTTCCTCCACACCCATCAGCACCTCTAGAGACACCACACCCACCAGCACCACTGGAACCTCAACACCCACTACAATTTCTAGGGTCACCTCGCCCTCCACCACCTCTGTGGTCACCACAGCCACCAGCTCTTCAGAAACATCCACCTCGAGAAGCACCTCGGAAACGTCCACAGCAGCCAGCACTACTGCAACCTCCACAGACACCTTCACTCCTACAGCCACCATGACCACCAGCACCTCTGAAAGCCCCACAACCACCAGCACCTCTACTACAACCTTGGGAACAAGCACCTTTCCTTCCTCCACACCCATCACCACCTCTACAGACACCACACCCGCCAGCACCACTGGAACCTCAACACCCACTACAATTTCTAGGGTCACCTGGCCCTCCACCACCTCTCTGGTCACCACAGCCACCAGCTCTTCAGAAACATCCACCTCGAGAAGCACCTCGGAAACGTCCACAGCAGCCAGCACTGCTGCAACCTCCACAGACACCTTCGCTCCTACAGCCACCATGACCACCAGCACCTCTACAAGCCCCACAACCACCAGCACCTCTACTACAACCTTGGGAACAAGCACCTTTCCTTCCTCCACACCCATCACCACCTCTACAGACACCACACCCGCCAGCACCACTGGAACCTCAACACCCACTACAATTTCTAGGGTCACCTGGCCCTCCACCACCTCTCTGGTCACCACAGCCACCAGCTCTTCAGAAACATCCACCTCGAGAAGCACCTCGGAAACGTCCACAGCAGCCAGCACTGCTGCAACCTCCACAGACACCTTCACTCCTACAGCCACCATGACCACCAGCACCTCTCAAAGCCCCACAACCACCAGCACCTCTACTACAACCTTGGGAACAAGCACCTTTCCTTCCTCCACACCCATCACCACCTCTACAGACACCACACCCGCCAGCACCACTGAAACCTCAAGAGCCAATTCTATTTCAATGGTCACCTCGCCCTCCACCACCTCTGTGGGCACCACAGCCACCAGCTCTTCAGAAACATCCACCTCGAGAAGCACCTCGGAAACGTCCACAGCAACCAGCACTGCTGCAACCTCCACAGACACCTTCGCTCCTACAGCCACCATGACCACCAGCACCTCTACAAGCCCCAAAACCACCAGCACCTCTACTACAACCTTGGGAACAAGCACCTTTCCTTCCTCCACACCCATCACCACCTCTACAGACACCACACCCACCAGCATCACTGAAACCTCAACACCCACTACAATTCCTGGGGTCACCTCGCCCTCCACCACCTCTGTGGTCACCACAGCCACCAGCTCTTCAGAAACATCCACCTCGAGAAGCACCTCGGAAACGTCCACAGCAGCCAGCACTGCTGCAACCTCCACAGACACCTTCGCTCCTACAGCCACCATGACCACCAGCACCTCTGAAAGCCCCACAACCACCAGCACCTCTACTACAACCTTGGGAACAAGCACCTTTCCTTCCTCCACACCCATCACCACCTCTACAGACACCACACCCACCAGCACCACTGGAACCTCAACACCCACTACAATTTCTAGGGTCACCTCGCCCTCCACCACCTCTGTGGTCACCACAGCCACCAGCTCTTCAGAAACATCCACCTCGAGAAGCACCTCGGAAACGTCCACAGCAGCCAGCACTGCTGCAACCTCCACAGACACCTTCACTCCTACAGCCACCATGACCACCAGCACCTCTCAAAGCCCCACAACCCCCAGCACCTCTACTACAACCTTGGGAACAAGCACCTTTCCTTCCTCCACACCCATCACCACCTCTACAGACACCACACCCGCCAGCACCACTGAAACCTCAACAGCCAATTCTATTTCTATGGTCACGTGGCCCTCCACCACCTCTGTGGTCACCACAGACACCAGCTCTTCAGAAACATCCACCTCGAGAAGCACCTCGGAAACGTCCACAGCAGCCAGCACTACTGCAACCTCCACAGACACCTTCACTCCTACAGCCACCATGACCACCAGCACCTCTCAAAGCCCCACAACCACCAGCACCTCTACTACAACCTTGGGAACAAGCACCTTTCCTTCCTCCACACCACTCACCACCTCTACAGACACCACACCCGCCAGCACCACTGGAACCTCAACACCCACTACAATTTCTAGGGTCACCTGGCCCTCCACCACCTCTCTGGTCACCACAGCCACCAGCTCTTCAGAAACATCCACCTCGAGAAGCACCTCGGAAACGTCCACAGCAGCCAGCACTGCTGCAACCTCCACAGACACCTTCGCTCCTACAGCCACCATGACCACCAGCACCTCTCAAAGCCCCACAACCACCAGCACCTCTACTACAACCTTGGGAACAAGCACCTTTCCTTCCTCCACACCCATCACCACCTCTACAGACACCACACCCACCAGCACCACTGGAACCTCAACACCCACTACAATTTCTAGGGTCACCTCGCCCTCCACCAGCTCTGTGGTCACCACAGCCACCAGCTCTTCAGAAACATCCACCTCGAGAAGCACCTCGGAAACGTCCACAGCAGCCAGCACTGCTGCAACCTCCACAGACACCTTCGCTCCTACAGCCACCATGACCACCAGCACCTCTACAAGCCCCACAACCACCAGCACCTCTACTACAACCTTGGGAACAAGCACCTTTCCTTCCTCCACACCCATCACCACCTCTACAGACACCACACCCGCCAGCACCACTGAAACCTCAACAGCCAATTCTATTTCAATGGTCACCTCGCCCTCCACCACCTCTGTGGTCACCACAGCCACCAGCTCTTCAGAAACATCCACCTCGAGAAGCACCTCGGAAACGTCCACAGCAACCAGCACTGCTGCAACCTCCACAGACACCTTCGCTCCTACAGCCACCATGACCACCAGCAACTCTCAAAGCCCCACAACCACCAGCACCTCTACTACAACCTTGGGAACAAGCACCTTTCCTTCCTCCACACCCATCACCACCTCTACAGACACCACACCCACCAGCACCACTGGAACCTCAACACCCACTACAATTTCAATGGTCACCTCGACCTCCACCACCTCTGTGGTCACCACAGCCACCAGCTCTTCAGAAACATCCACCTCGAGAAGCACCTCGGAAACGTCCACAGCAGCCAGCACTGCTGCAACCTCCACAGATACATTCGCTCCTACAGCCACCATGACCACCAGCACCTCTGAAAGCCCCACAACCACCAGCACCTCTACTACAACCTTGGGAACAAGCACCTTTCCTTCCTCCACACCCATCACCACCTCTACAGACACCACACCCACCAGCACCACTGGAACCTCAACACCCACTACAATTTCAATGGTCACCTCGCCCTCCACCACCTCTGTGGTCACCACAGCCACCAGCTCTTCAGAAACATCCACCTCGAGAAGCACCTCGGAAATGTCCACAGCAGCCAGCACTACTGCAACCTCCACAGACACCTTCACTCCTACAGCCACCATGACCACCAGCACCTCTCAAAGCCCCACAACCACCAGCACCTCTACTACAACCTTGGGAACAAGCACCTTTCCTTCCTCCACACCCATCACCACCTCTACAGACACCACACCCACCAGCACCACTGGAACCTCAACACCCACTACAATTTCTAGGGTCACCTGGCCCTCCACCACCTCTCTGGTCACCACAGCCACCAGCTCTTCAGAAACATCCACCTCGAGAAGCACCTCGGAAACGTCCACAGCAGCCAGCACTGCTGCAACCTCCACAGACACCTTCGCTCCTACAGCCACCATGACCACCAGCACCTCTCAAAGCCCCACAACCACCAGCACCTCTACTACAACCTTGGGAACAAGCACCTTTCCTTCCTCCACACCCATCACCACCTCTACAGACACCACACCCGCCAGCACCACTGGAACCTCAACACCCACTACAATTTCTAGGGTCTCCTGGCCCTCCACCACCTCTGTGGTCACCACAGCCACCAGCTCTTCAGAAATATCCACCTCGAGAAGCACCTCGGAAATGTCCACAGCAGCCAGCACTGCTGCAACCTCCGCAGACACCTTCACTCCTACAGCCACCATGACCACCAGCACCTCTGAAAGCCCCACAACCACCAGCACCTCTACTACAACCTTGGGAACAAGCACCTTTCCTTCCTCCACACCCATCACCACCTCTACAGACACCACACCCACCAGCACCACTGGAACCTCAACACCCACTACAATTTCTAGGGTCACCTGGCCCTCCACCACCTCTGTGGTCACCACAGCCACCAGCTCTTCAGAAACATCCACCTCGAGAAGCACCTCGGAAACGTCCAAAGCAGCCAGCACTGCTGCAACCTCCACAGACACCTTCGCTCCTACAGCCACCATGACCACCAGCACCTCTCAAAGCCCCACAACCACCAGCACCTCTACTACAACCTTGGGAACAAGCACCTTTCCTTCCTCCACACCCATCACCACCTCTACAGACACCACACCCACCAGCACCACTGGAACCTCAACACCCACTACAATTTCAATGGTCACCTCGCCCTCCACCACCTCTGTGGTCACCACAGCCACCAGCTCTTCAGAAACATCCACCTCGAGAAGCACCTCGGAAACGTCCACAGCAGCCAGCACTGCTGCAACCTCCACAGACACCTTCACTCCTACAGCCACCATGACCACCAGCACCTCTCAAAGCCCCACAACCACCAGCACCTCTACTACAACCTTGGGAACAAGCACCTTTCCTTCCTCCACACCCATCACCACCTCTACAGACACCACACCCACCAGCACCACTGGAACCTCAACACCCACTACAATTTCTAGGGTCACCTCGCCCTCCACCACCTCTGTGGTCACCACAGCCACCAGCTCTTCAGAAACATCCACCTCGAGAAGCACCTCGGAAACGTCCACAGCAGCCAGCACTGCTGCAACCTCCACAGACACCTTCACTCCTACAGCCACCATGACCACCAGCACCTCTGAAAGCCCCACAACCACCAGCACCTCTACTACAACCTTGGGAACAAGCACCTTTCCTTCCTCCACACCCATCACCACCTCTACAGACACCACACCTACCAGCACCACTGAAACCTCAACAGCCACTTCTATTTCAATGGTCACCTCGCCCTCCACCACCTCTGTGGTCACCACAGCCACCAGCTCTTCAGAAACATCCACCTCGAGAAGCACCTCGGAAACGTCCACAGCAGCCAGCACTGCTGCAACCTCCACAGACACCTTCAATCCTACAGCCACCATGACCACCAGCACCTCTACAAGCCCCACAACCACCAGCACCTCTACTACAACCTTGGGAACAAGCACCTTTCCTTCCTCCACACCCATCACCACCTCTACAGACACCACACCCACCAGCACCACTGGAACCTCAACACCCACTACAATTTCTAGGGTCACCTCGCCCTCCACCACCTCTGTGGTCACCACAGCCACCAGCTCTTCAGAAACATCCACCTCGAGAAGCACCTCGGAAACGTCCACAGCAGCCAGCACTGCTGCAACCTCCACAGACACCTTCGCTCCTACAGCCACCATGACCACCAGCACCTCTCAAAGCCCCACAACCACCAGCACCTCTACTACAACCTTGGGAACAAGCACCTTTCCTTCCTCCACACCCATCACCACCTCTACAGACACCACACCCGCCAGCACCACTGAAACCTCAACACCCACTACAATTTCTAGGGTCACCTCGCCCTCCACCACCTCTGTGGTCACCACAGCCACCAGCTCTTCAGAAATATCCACCTCGAGAAGCACCTCGGAAACGTCCACAGCAGCCAGCACTGCTGCAACCTCCACAGACACCTTCACTCCTACAGCCACCATGACCACCAGCACCTCTACAAGCCCCACAACCACCAGCACCTCTACTACAACCTTGGGAACAAGCACCTTTCCTTCCTCCACACCCATCACCACCTCTACAGACACCACACCCGCCAGCACCACTGAAACCTCAACACCCACTACAATTTCAATGGTCACCTCGCCCTCCACCACCTCTGTGGTCACCACAGCCACCAGCTCTTCAGAAACATCCACCTCGAGAAGCACCTCGGAAACGTCCACAGCAGCCAGCACTGCTGCAACCTCCACAGACACCTTCGCTCCTACAGCCACCATGACCACCAGCACCTCTCAAAGCCCCACAACCACCAGCACCTCTACTACAACCTTGGGAACAAGCACCTTTCCTTCCTCCACACCCATCACCACCTCTACAGACACCACACCCGCCAGCACCACTGGAACCTCAACACCCACTACAATTTCTAGGGTCTCCTGGCCCTCCACCACCTCTGTGGTCACCACAGCCACCAGCTCTTCAGAAATATCCACCTCGAGAAGCACCTCGGAAATGTCCACAGCAGCCAGCACTGCTGCAACCTCCGCAGACACCTTCACTCCTACAGCCACCATGACCACCAGCACCTCTGAAAGCCCCACAACCACCAGCACCTCTACTACAACCTTGGGAACAAGCACCTTTCCTTCCTCCACACCCATCACCACCTCTACAGACACCACACCCACCAGCACCACTGGAACCTCAACACCCACTACAATTTCAATGGTCACCTCGCCCTCCACCACCTCTGTGGTCACCACAGCCACCAGCTCTTCAGAAACATCCACCTCGAGAAGCACCTCGGAAACGTCCACAGCAGCCAGCACTGCTGCAACCTCCACAGACACCTTCACTCCTACAGCCACCATGACCACCAGCACCTCTCAAAGCCCCACAACCACCAGCACCTCTACTACAACCTTGGGAACAAGCACCTTTCCTTCCTCCACACCCATCACCACCTCTACAGACACCACACCCACCAGCACCACTGGAACCTCAACACCCACTACAATTTCTAGGGTCACCTCGCCCTCCACCACCTCTGTGGTCACCACAGCCACCAGCTCTTCAGAAACATCCACCTCGAGAAGCACCTCGGAAACGTCCACAGCAGCCAGCACTGCTGCAACCTCCACAGACACCTTCACTCCTACAGCCACCATGACCACCAGCACCTCTCAAAGCCCCACAACCACCAGCACCTCTACTACAACCTTGGGAACAAGCACCTTTCCTTCCTCCACACCCATCACCACCTCTACAGACACCACACCTACCAACACCACTGAAACCTCAACAGCCACTTCTATTTCAATGGTCACCTCGCCCTCCACCACCTCTGTGGTCACCACAGCCACCAGCTCTTCAGAAACATCCACCTCGAGAAGCACCTCGGAAACGTCCACAGCAGCCAGCACTGCTGCAACCTCCACAGACACCTTCAATCCTACAGCCACCATGACCACCAGCACCTCTACAAGCCCCACAACCACCAGCACCTCTACTACAACCTTGGGAACAAGCACCTTTCCTTCCTCCACACCCATCACCACCTCTACAGACACCACACCCACCAGCACCACTGGAACCTCAACACCCACTACAATTTCTAGGGTCACCTCGCCCTCCACCACCTCTGTGGTCACCACAGCCACCAGCTCTTCAGAAACATCCACCTCGAGAAGCACCTCGGAAACGTCCACAGCAGCCAGCACTGCTGCAACCTCCACAGACACCTTCGCTCCTACAGCCACCATGACCACCAGCACCTCTCAAAGCCCCACAACCACCAGCACCTCTACTACAACCTTGGGAACAAGCACCTTTCCTTCCTCCACACCCATCACCACCTCTACAGACACCACACCCGCCAGCACCACTGAAACCTCAACACCCACTACAATTTCTAGGGTCACCTCGCCCTCCACCACCTCTGTGGTCACCACAGCCACCAGCTCTTCAGAAATATCCACCTCGAGAAGCACCTCGGAAACGTCCACAGCAGCCAGCACTGCTGCAACCTCCACAGACACCTTCACTCCTACAGCCACCATGACCACCAGCACCTCTACAAGCCCCACAACCACCAGCACCTCTACTACAACCTTGGGAACAAGCACCTTTCCTTCCTCCACACCCATCACCACCTCTACAGACACCACACCCGCCAGCACCACTGAAACCTCAACACCCACTACAATTTCAATGGTCACCTCGCCCTCCACCACCTCTGTGGTCACCACAGCCACCAGCTCTTCAGAAACATCCACCTCGAGAAGCACCTCGGAAATGTCCACAGCAGCCAGCACTGCTGCAACCTCCACAGACACCTTCACTCCTACAGCCACCATGACCACCAGCACCTCTCAAAGCCCCACAACCACCAGCACCTCTACTACAACCTTGGGAACAAGCACCTTTCCTTCCTCCACACCCATCACCACCTCTACAGACACCACACCCACCAGCACCACTGAAACCTCAACACCCACTACAATTTCAATGGTCACCTCGCCCTCCACCACCTCTGTGGTCACCACAGCCACCAGCTCTTTAGAAACATCCACCTCGAGAAGCACCTCGGAAACGTCCACAGCAGCCAGCACTGCTGCAACCTCCACAGACACCTTCACTCCTACAGCCACCATGACCACCAGCACCTCTACAAGCCCCACAACCACCGGCACCTCTACTACAACCTTGGGAACAAGCACCTTTCCTTCCTCCACACCCATCACCACCTCTACAGACACCACACCCACCAGCACCACTGGAACCTCAACACCCTCTACAATTTCTAGGGTCACCTCACCCTCCACCACCTCTGTGGTCACCACAGCCACCAGCTCTTCAGAAACATCCACCTCGAGAAGCACCTCGGAAACGTCCACAGCAGCCAGCACTGCTGCAACCTCCACAGACACCTTCACTCCTACAGCCACCATGACCACCAGCACCTCTCAAAGCCCCACAACCACCAGCACCTCTACTACAACCTTGGGAACAAGCACCTTTCCTTCCCCAACACCCATCACCACCTCTACAGACACCACACCTGCCAGCACCACTGAAACCTCAACAGCCACTACAATTTCTAGGGTCACCTCGCCCTCCACCACCTCTGTGGTCACCACAGCCACCAGCTCTTCAGAAACATCCACCTTGAGAAGCACCTCGGAAACGTCCACAGCAGCCAGCACTGCTGCAACCTCCACAGACACCTTCACTTCTACACCCACCATGACCACCAGCACCTCTCAAAGCCCCACAACCACCGGCACCTCTACTACAACCTTGGGAACAAGCACCTTTCCTTCCTCCACACCCATCACCACCTCTACAGACACCACACCCACCAGCACCACTGGAACCTCAACACCCACTACAATTTCAATGGTCACCTCGCCCTCCACCACCTCTGTGGTCACCACAGCCACCAGCTCTTCAGAAACATCCACCTCGAGAAGCACCTCGGAAACGTCCACAGCAGCCAGCACTGCTGCAACCTCCACAGACACCTTCACTCCTACAGCCACCATGACCACCAGCACCTCTACAAGCCCCACAACCACCGGCACCTCTACTACAACCTTGGGAACAAGCACCTTTCCTTCCTCCACACCCATCACCACCTCTACAGACACCACACCCACCAGCACCACTGGAACCTCAACACCCTCTACAATTTCTAGGGTCACCTCACCCTCCACCACCTCTGTGGTCACCACAGCCACCAGCTCTTCAGAAACATCCACCTCGAGAAGCACCTCGGAAACGTCCACAGCAGCCAGCACTGCTGCAACCTCCACAGACACCTTCACTCCTACAGCCACCATGACCACCAGCACCTCTACAAGCCCCACAACCACCGGCACCTCTACTACAACCTTGGGAACAAGCACCTTTCCTTCCTCCACACCCATCACCACCTCTACAGACACCACACCCACCAGCACCACTGGAACCTCAACACCCTCTACAATTTCTAGGGTCACCTCACCCTCCACCACCTCTGTGGTCACCACAGCCACCAGCTCTTCAGAAACATCCACCTCGAGAAGCACCTCGGAAACGTCCACAGCAGCCAGCACTGCTGCAACCTCCACAGACACCTTCACTCCTACAGCCACCATGACCACCAGCACCTCTCAAAGCCCCACAACCACCAGCACCTCTACTACAACCTTGGGAACAAGCACCTTTCCTTCCTCCACACCCATCACCACCTCTACAGACACCACACCCACCAGCACCACTGGAACCTCAACACCCACTACAATTTCTAGGGTCACCTCGCCCTCCACCACCTCTGTGGTCACCACAGCCACCAGCTCTTCAGAAACATCCACCTCGAGAAGCACCTCGGAAATGTCCACAGCAGCCAGCACTGCTGCAACCTCCACAGACACCTTCGCTCCTACAGCCACCATGACCACCAGCACCTCTCAAAGCCCCACAACCACCGGCACCTCTACTACAAACTTGGGAACAAGTACACATCCTTCCTCCACACCCATCACCACCTCTACAGACACCACACCCACCAGCACCACTGGAACCTCAACACCCACTACAATTTCTAGGGTCACCTGGCCCTCCACCACCTCTGTGGTCACCACAGCCACCAGCTCTTCAGAAACATCCACCTTGAGAAGCACCTCGGAAACGTCCACAGCAGCCAGCACTGCTGCAACCTCCACAGCCACCTTCGCTCCTACAGCCACCATGACCACCAGCACCTCTGAAAGCCCCACACCCAACAGCACCTCTACAACAGCCATGGGAACAAGCACCTTTCCTTCCTCCACACCCATCACCACCTCTACAGACACCACACCCGCCAGCACCACTGAAACCTCAACACCCACTACAATTCCTAGGGTCACCTCGCCCTCCACCACCTCTGTGGTCACCACAGCCACCAGCTCTTCAGAAACATCCACCTCGAGAAGCACCTCGGAAACGTCCACAGCAGCCAGCACTGCTGCAACCTCCACAGACACCTTCGCTCCTATAGCCACCATGACCACCAGCACCTCTGAAAGCCCCACAACCACCAGCACCTCTACTACAACCTTGGGAACAAGCACCTTTCCTTCCTCCACACCCATCACCACCTCTACAGACACCACACCCGCCAGCACCACTGAAACCTCAACACCCACTACAATTTCAATGGTCACCTCGCCCTCCACCACCTCTGTGGTCACCACAGCCACCAGCTCTTCAGAAACATCCACCTCGAGAAGCACCTCGGAAATGTCCACAGCAGCCAGCACTGCTGCAACCTCCACAGACACCTTCACTTCTAAAGCCACCATGACCACCAGCACCTCTACAAGCCCCACAACCACCGGCACCTCTACTACAACCTTGGGAACAAGTACACATCCTTCCTCCACACCCATCACCACCTCTACAGACACCACACCCACCAGCACCACTGAAACCTCAACACCCACTACAATTTCAATGGTCACCTCGCCCTCCACCACCTCTGTGGTCACCACAGCCACCAGCTCTTCAGAAACATCCACCTCGAGAAGCACCTCGGAAACGTCCACAGCAGCCAGCACTGCTGCAACCACCACAGACACCTTCGCTCCTACAGCCACCATGACCACCAGCACCTCTCAAAGCCCCACAACCACCAGCACCTCTACTACAACCTTGGGAACAAGCACCTTTCCTTCCTCCACACCCATCACCACCTCTACAGACACCACACCCACCAGCACCACTGGAACCTCAACACCCACTACAATTTCTAGGGTCACCTCGCCCTCCACCACCTCTGTGGTCACCTCAGCCACCAGCTCTTCAGAAACATCCACCTCGAGAAGCACCTCGGAAACGTCCACAGCAGCCAGCACTGCTGCAACCTCCACAGACACCTTCACTCCTACAGCCACCATGACCACCAGCACCTCTCAAAGCCCCACAACCACCGGCACCTCTACTACAACCTTGGGAACAAGCACCTTTCCTTCCTCCACACCCATCACCACCTCTACAGACACCACACCCACCAGCACCACTGGAACCTCAACACCCACTACAATTTCAATGGTCACCTCGCCCTCCACCACCTCTGTGGTCACCACAGCCACCAGCTCTTCAGAAACATCCACCTCGAGAAGCACCTCGGAAATGTCCACAGCAGCCAGCACTGCTGCAACCTCCACAGACACCTTCACTCCTACAGCCACCATGACCACCAGCACCTCTCAAAGCCCCACAACCACCAGCACCTCTACTACAACCTTGGGAACAAGCACCTTTCCTTCCTCCACACCCATCACCACCTCTACAGACACCACACCCACCAGCACCACTGAAACCTCAACACCCACTACAATTTCTAGGGTCACCTCGCCCTCCACCACCTCTGTGGTCACCACAGCCACCAGCTCTTCAGAAATATCCACCTCGAGAAGCACCTCGGAAACGTCCACAGCAGCCAGCACTGCTGCAACCTCCACAGACACCTTCGCTCCTACAGCCGCCATGACCACCAGCACCTCTCAAAGCCCCACAACCACCAGCACCTCTACTACAACCTTGGGAACAAGCACCTTTCCTTCCTCCACACCCATCACCACCTCTACAGACACCACACCCACCAGCACCACTGAAACCTCAACACCCACTACAATTTCAATGGTCACCTCGCCCTCCACCACCTCTGTGGTCACCACAGCCACCAGCTCTTCAGAAACATCCACCTCGAGAAGCACCTCGGAAATGTCCACAGCAGCCAGCACTGCTGCAACCTCCACAGACACCTTCGCTCCTACAGCCACCATGACCACCAGCACCTCTCAAAGCCCCACAACCACCAGCACCTCTACTACAACCTTGGGAACAAGCACCTTTCCTTCCTCCACACCCATCACCACCTCTACAGACACCACACCCACCAGCACCACTGGAACCTCAACACCCACTACAATTTCAATGGTCACCTCGCCCTCCACCACCTCTGTGGTCACCACAGCCACCAGCTCTTCAGAAACATCCACCTCGAGAAGCACCTCGGAAACGTCCACAGCAGCCAGCACTGCTGCAACCTCCACAGACACCTTCGCTCCTACAGCCACCATGACCACCAGCACCTCTCAAAGCCCCACAACCACCAGCACCTCTACTACAACCTTGGGAACAAGCACCTTTCCTTCCTCCACACCCATCACCACCTCTACAGACACCACACCCACCAGCACCACTGGAACCTCAACACCCACTACAATTTCTAGGGTCACCTCGCCCTCCACCACCTCTGTGGTCACCACAGCCACCAGCTCTTCAGAAACATCCACCTCGAGAAGCACCTCGGAAACGTCCACAGCAGCCAGCACTGCTGCAACCTCCACAGACACCTTCACTCCTACAGCCACCATGACCACCAGCACCTCTCAAAGCCCCACAACCACCAGCACCTCTACTACAACCTTGGGAACAAGCACCTTTCCTTCCTCCACACCCATCACCACCTCTACAGACACCACACCCGCTAGCACCACTGGAACCTCAACACCCACTACAATTTCTAGGGTCACCTCGCCCTCCACCACCTCTGTGGTCACCACAGCCACCAGCTCTTCAGAAACATCCACCTCGAGAAGCACCTCAGAAACGTCCACAGCAGCCAGCACTGCTGCAACCTCCACAGACACCTTCGCTCCTACAGCCACCATGACCACCAGCACCTCTCAAAGCCCCACAACCACCAGCACCTCTACTACAACCTTGGGAACAAGCACCTTTCCTTCCTCCACACCCATCACCACCTCTACAGACACCACACCCACCAGCACCACTGAAACCTCAACACCCACTACAATTTCAATGGTCACCTCGCCCTCCACCACCTCTGTGGTCACCACAGCCACCAGCTCTTCAGAAACATCCACCTCGAGAAGCACCTCGGAAACGTCCACAGCAGCCAGCACTGATGCAACCTCCACAGACACCTTCGCTCCTACAGCCACCATGACCACCAGCACCTCTCAAAGCCCCACAACCACCAGCACCTCTACTACAACCTTGGGAACAAGCACCTTTCCTTCCCCAACACCCATCACCACCTCTACAGACACCACACCCACCAGCACCACTGAAACCTCAACACCCACTACAATTTCAATGGTCACCTCGCCCTCCACCACCTCTGTGGTCACCACAGCCACCAGCTCTTCAGAAACATCCACCTCGAGAAGCACCTCGGAAACGTCCACAGCAGCCAGCACTGCTGCAACCTCCGCAGACACCTTCACTCCTACAGCCACCATGACCACCAGCACCTCTCAAAGCCCCACAACCACCAGCACCTCTACTACAACCTTGGGAACAAGCACCTTTCCTTCCTCCACACCCATCACCACCTCTACAGACACCACACCCGCCAGCACCACTGAAACCTCAACACCCACTACAATTTCTAGGGTCACCTGGCCCTCCACCACCTCTGTGGTCACCACAGCCACCAGCTCTTCAGAAACATCCACCTCGAGAAGCACCTCGGAAACGTCCACAGCAGCCAGCACTGCTGCAACCTCCACAGACACCTTCACTCCTACAGCCACCATGACCACCAGCACCTCTCAAAGCCCCACAACCACCGGCACCTCTACTACAACCTTGGGAACAAGTACACATCCTTCCTCCACACCCATCACCACCTCTAGAGACACCACACCCACCAGCACCACTGGAACCTCAACACCCACTACAATTTCTAGGGTCACCTGGCCCTCCACCACCTCTGTGGTCACCACAGCCACCAGCTCTTCAGAAACATCCACCTCGAGAAGCACCTCGGAAATGTCCACAGCAGCCAGCACTGCTGCAACCTCCACAGACACCTTCGCTCCTATAGCCACCATGACCACCAGCACCTCTGAAAGCCCCACAACCACCAGCACCTCTACTACAACCTTGGGAACAAGCACCTTTCCTTCCTCCACACCCATCACCACCTCTACAGACACCACACCCACCAGCACCACTGAAACCTCAACACCCACTACAATTTCTAGGGTCACCTCGCCCTCCACCACCTCTGTGGTCACCACAGCCACCAGCTCTTCAGAAACATCCACCTCGAGAAGCACCTCGGAAACGTCCACAGCAGCCAGCACTGCTGCAACCTCCACAGACACCTTCGCTCCTACAGCCACCATGACCACCAGCACCTCTACAAGCCCCACAACCACCGGCACCTCTACTACAACCTTGGGAACAAGCACCTTTCCTTCCTCCACACCCATCACCACCTCTACAGACACCAAACCCACCAGCACCACTGAAACCTCAACACCCACTACAATTTCAATGGTCACCTCGCCCTCCACCACCTCTGTGGTCACCACAGCCACCAGCTCTTCAGAAACATCCACCTCGAGAAGCACCTCGGAAATGTCCACAGCAGCCAGCACTGCTGCAACCTCCACAGACACCTTCGCTCCTACAGCCACCATGACCACCAGCACCTCTCAAAGCCCCACAACCACCAGCACCTCTACTACAACCTTGGGAACAAGCACCTTTCCTTCCTCCACACCCATCACCACCTCTACAGACACCACACCCACCAGCACCACTGGAACCTCAACACCCTCTACAATTTCTAGGGTCACCTCGCCCTCCACCACCTCTGTGGTCACCACAGCCACCAGCTCTTCAGAAACATCCACCTCGAGAAGCACCTCGGAAATGTCCACAGCAGCCAGCACTGCTGCAACCTCCACAGACACCTTCACTTCTAAAGCCACCATGACCACCAGCACCTCTACAAGCCCCACAACCACCGGCACCTCTACTACAACCTTGGGAACAAGTACACATCCTTCCTCCACACCCATCACCACCTCTACAGACACCACACCCACCAGCACCACTGAAACCTCAACACCCACTACAATTTCAATGGTCACCTCGCCCTCCACCACCTCTGTGGTCACCACAGCCACCAGCTCTTCAGAAACATCCACCTCGAGAAGCACCTCGGAAACGTCCACAGCAGCCAGCACTGCTGCAACCTCCACAGACACCTTCGCTCCTACAGCCACCATGACCACCAGCACCTCTCAAAGCCCCACAACCACCAGCACCTCTACTACAACCTTGGGAACAAGCACCTTTCCTTCCTCCACACCCATCACCACCTCTACAGACACCACACCCACCAGCACCACTGGAACCTCAACACCCACTACAATTTCTAGGGTCACCTCGCCCTCCACCACCTCTGTGGTCACCTCAGCCACCAGCTCTTCAGAAACATCCACCTCGAGAAGCACCTCGGAAACGTCCACAGCAGCCAGCACTGCTGCAACCTCCACAGACACCTTCACTCCTACAGCCACCATGACCACCAGCACCTCTCAAAGCCCCACAACCACCGGCACCTCTACTACAACCTTGGGAACAAGCACCTTTCCTTCCTCCACACCCATCACCACCTCTACAGACACCACACCCACCAGCACCACTGGAACCTCAACACCCACTACAATTTCAATGGTCACCTCGCCCTCCACCACCTCTGTGGTCACCACAGCCACCAGCTCTTCAGAAACATCCACCTCGAGAAGCACCTCGGAAATGTCCACAGCAGCCAGCACTGCTGCAACCTCCACAGACACCTTCACTCCTACAGCCACCATGACCACCAGCACCTCTCAAAGCCCCACAACCACCAGCACCTCTACTACAACCTTGGGAACAAGCACCTTTCCTTCCTCCACACCCATCACCACCTCTACAGACACCACACCCACCAGCACCACTGGAACCTCAACACCCACTACAATTTCTAGGGTCACCTCGCCCTCCACCACCTCTGTGGTCACCACAGCCACCAGCTCTTCAGAAATATCCACCTCGAGAAGCACCTCGGAAACGTCCACAGCAGCCAGCACTGCTGCAACCTCCACAGACACCTTCACTCCTACAGCCACCATGACCACCAGCACATCTCAAAGCCCCACAACCACCAGCACCTCTACTACAACCTTGGGAACAAGCACCTTTCCTTCCTCCACACCCATCACCACCTCTACAGACACCACACCCACCAGCACCACTGGAACCTCAACACCCACTACAATTTCAATGGTCACCTCGCCCTCCACCACCTCTGTGGTCACCACAGCCACCAGCTCTTCAGAAACATCCACCTCGAGAAGCACCTCGGAAATGTCCACAGCAGCCAGCACTGCTGCAACCTCCACAGACACCTTCACTCCTACAGCCACCATGACCACCAGCACCTCTCAAAGCCCCACAACCACCAGCACCTCTACTACAACCTTGGGAACAAGCACCTTTCCTTCCTCCACACCCATCACCACCTCTACAGACACCACACCCACCAGCACCACTGGAACATCAGCACCCACTACAATTCCTAGGGTCACCTCGCCCTCCACCACCTCTGTGGTCACCACAGCCACCAGCTCTTCAGAAACATCCACCTCGAGAAGCACCTCGGAAATGTCCACAGCAGCCAGCACTGCTGCAACCTCCACAGACACCTTCACTCCTACAGCCACCATGACCACCAGCACCTCTGAAAGCCCCACAACCACCAGCACCTCTACTACAACCTTGGGAACAAGCACCTTTCCTTCCCCAACACCCATCACCACCTCTACAGACACCACACCCGCCAGCACCACTGGAACCTCAACACCCACTACAATTTCAATGGTCACCTCGCCCTCCACCACCTCTGTGGTCACCACAGCCACCAGCTCTTCAGAAACATCCACCTCGAGAAGCACCTCGGAAATGTCCACAGCAGCCAGCACTGCTGCAACCTCCACAGACACCTTCGCTCCTACAGCCACCATGACCACCAGCACCTCTCAAAGCCCCACAACCTCCGGCACCTCTACTACAACCTTGGGAACAAGCACCTTGCCTTCCTCCACACCCATCACCACCTCTACAGACACCACACCCACCAGCACCACTGGAACCTCAACACCCACTACAATTCCTAGGGTCACCTCACCCTCCACCACCTCTGTGGTCACCACAGCCACCAGCTCTTCAGAAACATCCACCTCGAGAAGCACCTCGGAAACGTCCACAGCAGCCAGCACTGCTGCAACCTCCACAGACACCTTCGCTCCTACAGCCACCATGACCACCAGCACCTCTGAAAGCCCCACAAACACCAGCACCACTACTACAACCTTGGGAACAAGCACCTTTCCTTCCTCCACACCCATCACCACCTCTACAGACACCACACCCGCCAGCACCACTGAAACCTCAACACCCACTACAATTTCAATGGTCACCTCGCTCTCCACCACCTCTGTGGTCACCACAGCCACCAGCTCTTCAGAAATATCCACCTCGAGAAGCACCTCGGAAATGTCCACAGCAGCCAGCACTGCTGCAACCTCCACAGACACCTTCACTTCTACAGCCACCATGACCACCAGCACCTCTCAAAGCCCCACAACCACCAGCACCTCTACTACAACCTTGGGAACAAGCACCTTTCCTTCCTCCACACCCATCACCACCTCTACAGACACCACACCCGCCAGCACCACTGAAACCTCAACACCCACTACAATTTCAATGGTCACCTCGCCCTCCACCACCTCTCTGGTCACCACAGCCACCAGCTCTTCAGAAATATCCACATCTCAAAGCATCTCGGAAACGTCCACAGCAGCCAGCACTGCTGCAACCTCCACAGACACCTTCACTCCTACAGCCACCATGACCACCAGCACCTCTACAAGCCCCACAACCACCAGCACCTCTACTACAACCTTGGGAACAAGCACCTTTCCTTCCTCCACACCCATCACAACCTCTACAGACACCACACCCACCAGCACCACTGGAACCTCAACACCCACTACAATTTCTAGGGTCACCTCGCCCTCCACCACCTCTCTGGTCACCACAGCCACCAGCTCTTCAGAAATATCCACCTCGAGAAGCACCTCGGAAACGTCCACAGCAGCCAGCACTGCTGCAACCTCCACAGACACCTTCGCTCCTACAGCCACCATGACCACCAGCACCTCTCAAAGCCCCACAACCACCAGCACCTCTACTACAACCTTGGGAACAAGCACCTTTCCTTCCTCCACACCCATCACCACCTCTACAGACACCACACCCACCAGCACCACTGGAACCTCAACACCCTCTACAATTTCTAGGGTCACCTGGCCCTCCACCACCTCTGTGGTCACCACAGCCACCAGCTCTTCAGAAACATCCACCTCGAGAAGCACCTCGGAAATGTCCACAGCAGCCAGCACTGCTGCAACCTCCACAGACACCTTCGCTCCTACAGCCACCATGACCACCAGCACCCCTCAAAGCCCCACAACCACCAGCAGCTCTACAACAGCCATGGGAACAAGCACCTTTCCTTCCTCCACACCCATCACCACCTCTACAGACACCACACCCACCAGCACCACTGAAACCTCAACACCCACTACAATTTCTAGGGTCACCTCGCCCTCCACCATCTCTGTGGTCACCACAGCCACCAGCTCTTCAGAAACATCCACCTCGAGAAGCACCTCGGAAACGTCCACAGTAGCCAGCACTGCTGCAACCTCCACAGACACCTTCGCTCCTACAGCCACCATGACCACCAGCACCCCTCAAAGCCCCACACCCACCAGCAGCTCTACAACAGCCATGGGAACAAGCACCTTTCCTTCCTCCACACCCATCACCACCTCTACAGACACCACACCCACCAGCACCACTGGAACCTCAACACCCACTACAATTTCTAGGGTCACCTCGCCCTCCACCACCTCTGTGGTCACCACAGCCACCAGCTTTTCAGAAACATCCACCTCGAGAAGCACCTCGGAAACGTCCACAGCAGCCAGCACTGCTGCAACCTCCACAGACACCTTCACTCCTACAGCCACCATGACCACCAGCACCTCTGAAAGCCCCACAACCACCAGCACCTCTACTACAACCTTGGGAACAAGCACCTTGCCTTCCTCCACACCCATCACCACCTCTACAGACACCACACCCGCCAGCACCACTGAAACCTCAACACCCACTACAATTTCAATGGTCACCTCGCCCTCCACCACCTCTGTGGTCACCACAGCCACCAGCTCTTCAGAAACATCCACCTCGAGAAGCACCTCGGAAATGTCCACAGCAGCCAGCACTGCTGCAACCTCCACAGACACCTTCACTCCTACAGCCACCATGACCACCAGCACCTCTCAAAGCCCCACAACCACCAGCACCTCTACTACAACCTTGGGAACAAGCACCTTTCCTTCCTCCACACCCATCACCACCTCTACAGACACCACACCCACCAGCACCACTGGAACCTCAACACCCACTACAATTTCTAGGGTCACCTCGCCCTCCACCACCTCTGTGGTCACCACAGCCACCAGCTCTTCAGAAACATCCACCTCGAGAAGCACCTCGGAAATGTCCACAGCAGCCAGCACTGCTGCAACCTCCACAGACACCTTCGCTCCTACAGCCACCATGACCACCAGCACCTCTCAAAGCCCCACAACCACCAGCACCTCTACTACAACCTTGGGAACAAGCACCTTGCCTTCCTCCACACCCATCACCACCTCTACAGACACCACACCCACCAGCACCACTGGAACCTCAACACCCACTACAATTTCTAGGGTCACCTCGCCCTCCACCACCTCTGTGGTCACCACAGCCACCAGCTCTTCAGAAACATCCACCTCGAGAAGCACCTCGGAAACGTCCACAGCAGCCAGCACTGCTGCAACCTCCGCAGACACCTTCACTCCTACAGCCACCATGACCACCAGCACCTCTGAAAGCCCCACAACCACCAGCACCTCTACTACAACCTTGGGAACAAGCACCTTGCCTTCCTCCACACCCATCACCACCTCTACAGACACCACACCCACCAGCACCACTGGAACCTCAACACCCACTACAATTTCAATGGTCACCTCGCCCTCCACCACCTCTGTGGTCACCACAGCCACCAGCTCTTCAGAAACATCCACCTCGAGAAGCACCTCGGAAACGTCCACAGCAGCCAGCACTGCTGCAACCTCCACAGACACCTTCACTCCTACAGCCACCATGACCACCAGCACCTCTGACATCCCAAGAACCACCAGCACCTCTACAACAGCCATGGGAACAAGGACCCTTCTTCCCACCACGTCCAACAGCCCCCCTACCGTCACCACACCCACCAGGACCTCTGAAACCTCTACAGCCACCATGTCCTCTGAAACCTCCATGGTCACGAGCACCTCTGTAATCTCCACACCCTCCAGCACCTCCAAAATCCCCACCACCACCAGCACCTCTACACTCACTCCATCTCCTGACACTTCAACAGCCACCATGGCCACCAGCACCTCTGAAATCCTAGCGCCCACCAGCAGCTCTACTGGCACTGTTTCTGCCAGCACATCTGAGGTCACCTCGCTCACCAGCACCTCTGAAATCCCCACAGCCACCAGCACCTCTACGACAGCCATGGGAACAAGCACCTTTCCTTACACCATGCCCGTCAGCACCTCTACAGCCACCACACCCTCTAGCACCAATGAAACCTCCACGTCCACCAGCACCTCTGTGGTCCCCATGCCCAGCAGCACCTCTGGAATCCCCACAGCCACCAGCAGCTCTGTGGTCTCAACGCCCACCAGCACCATGGAAATATCCACTTCCAGAAGCACCTCGGAAACTTCCACAGCAACCCGCACTGCTGGAACCTCCACAGCCACCTTCACTTCCACAGCCACCACTCCCTCCAGCACCTCTGTGGTCACCATGCCCACCAGAACCTCTGAACTCTCCAGAGCTACTATCAGCTCTGAAACTTCCTTGTCCACCAGCGCCTCCGAAATCCCCACAACCACCAGCACCTCTGAAGTCTCCACACCCTCCAACACCACTGTGGTCACCAGGACCATCACCACCTCTGAAATCCCCACAACCACCAGGACCTCTACAACAGCCATGTGGACAAGCACCTTTCCTTCCACCATGCCCATCAGCACCTCTGAAGTCTCAACGCCCAGTAGCACCTCTGTGGTCACAACTCCCACCAGCACCTCAGAAATATCCATCTCCACGAGCACCTCCAAAATGTCCACCACAGCCAGCACTGCTGGAACCTCCACAGCCACCTTCACTTCTACAGCCACCACGTCCACCAGCACTTCTGTGGTCACCATACCCACCCGCACCTCTGAAATCCCCACGAACACCAGCACCTCTACAACAACCTTGGGAACAAGCATCTTTCCTTCCACCTCGCCCACCAGCACCTCTACAGACACCACACCCGCCAGCCCCACTGAAACCTCCATGGGCACCAGAATTTCTATGGTCACCACGCCCACCAGCACCTCAGAAATCTCAATGCCCAGTAGCACCTCTGTAGTCACCATGCTCACCAGCACTTCTGAAACCTCCATGGCCACCAGCACCTCTGACATCTCCGCAGCTACCAGCACCTCTTTGGTCACCAGGGGCATCACAACCACTGAAACCCAAACAACTGCCAGCACCTCTACATCAGCCATGCGAAGAAGCACCTTCACTCCCTCCATGCCAACCAGCACCTCTGAAATCCCCACAACTACCAGCACCTCTGTGGTCACCACGTCCACCCGCCCCTCTGAAATCCCAATGTCCACCAGTGCCTCTACTGTCACCTTTCCCGCCAGCACATCTGTGGTCACCTCACCCGCCAGCACCTCTGAAATCTCAACACCCAGTAGCACGTCTCTGGTAACCACTCCCACCAGCACCGCTGAAGTCACCACGCCCACCACCACCTCTGAAATCCCCAGGACCACCAGCACCCCTACAACAACCTCGGGAACAAGCAGATTTCCCTCCACAATGGCCATGAGCACCTCTACAGACACGACGCCCGCCAGTACATCTGAAATATCAACGCCCGGTAGCACCTCTGTGGTCACAACTCCCACCAGCACCTCTATAGTCACCATGCCCGCCAGCACCTCCGAAATCAACACCACCCCCACCCCTATGACCACCACCCAACCCACCAACACCACCACCACCCCCACCGCTACCACAACCACCCAATCCACCAGCACCAACACCCCCATCCCTACCACCACCACCACCACCCAACCCACCAAAACCACCACCACCCCTATGACCACCACCCAACCCACCAACAACACGACCACAACCACCCCTATCACCACCACCCAACCCACCGCCACCACCACCACAACCACCCCTATGACCAGCACCCAACCCACCAAAATCACCACCACCCCTACGACCACCACCCCACCCACCAAACACACCACCACCCCCACCCTTACCAACACCACCACCCCACCCACCAACACCACCACCACCCCCACCCTTACCAACACCACCACCCCCACCCCTACCACCAACACCACCACCACGCCTATGACCACCACCCCACCCACCAACAACACCACCACCCCCACCCTTATGACCACCACCCAACCCACCAACACCACCCCCACCCCTATGACCACCACCCCACCGACCAACACCAGCCCCACCACTATGTCCACCACCCCCACACTTACCAACTCCACCACCCCCCCCACCAACACCACCCCCACCCCCACCCCTACCAACACCACCACCCAATCCAGCAGCACCATGACCCTCCCCACCCCTGTGACCACCACCCCACCCACCAACACCACAACCACCCCCAACCCTACCAACACTACCACCACCCAACCCACCAACACCACCCCCACCCCAACCCCCACCAACAGCACCATCCAACACACAATCAACACCACCCCCGCCCCTACCAATAACACCACCACCCCCACCCCTACCAACACCACCCAACCCACCAACAACACCCCCACACCCACCCCTACGACCACCAGCCCACCCACCAACAACACAACCACCGCTATGGCCACCCCCCCACCCACCAACACCACCACCACCCCCACCCCTATGGCCACCACCCAACCCACCAACTCCACCAGCACCCCCACCCCTACCAACACCACCACCACCCCACCCACCAATACCACCCAACCCACCAGCACCACCCAAACCACCACCAACACCACCACCCCACCCACGAACAACACCACCACAACTACCTCCACCGCCACCCGCCCTACCACTTATTCCACCCCCACCCACAACACCACCACCCAACCCACTAACACCACCCCACCCACCAACACCACCACCACAACTACCTCTACCACCACCACCCCCCCCCCTACAACTTCTTCCACCAAAGCAACCACCATGACCACCACCACCAATGCAGGTGAGTATTCCTCCTTGCTGGCACCACCTAGCCATCTTCCTCCTCCCTTTCCTCTCACCGTGCCCCAAGCATTCTCCAGGTGGCTTCGCCCTCCTGGCCTTTCTCCGGGCTCTCTCACAGCACCCATGTCCTGGGCTGCCTTTTCCAGGTCAATGCCAGAACGGGGGCACCTGGCTTGACACCCATTGCAAATGTCCTGATGGTTATGAGGGCACGTACTGCCAGTATGCCAAGGAAACCATCGAGCTCAAAGATGGTAAGGAGCCATCCCAAGTTGTGCTACGTCACACTGGGGCTTCTGTGGGGGGGCCCCCAACGCAGGATTTGGGCTGAGGTCACCTCAGAGGGACAAACCAAATGGGGAGACCATGAGGGATCAACCTGGGAATGGAGTTGGGTCACCTCAGAGGGACCAACACGGGAATGGGGCCACCATGGAGGGACTGACCTGGTCACCTGAATAAGGGATGGGGATAGGGATGGGGATGGGGGGGATGGGGACACTTGAGTCTGTTGCTTATGGGTTGTCGCCTGCTTGGTGAAGTAACGGTGAATGCAACGGTGGAGATGAAGGCGAAGATTGACAACAGGAATTTCACAGAAGACCTGAAAAATAAGACCTCTGCAGCTTACCGAGATTTTGAGAAGGAATTCAAGGAGCAGGTCAGGGCACAGCGATGCCAGGGGCATCCACGTGCTGGAGCAGCACTCCTGGGGGGGGTATTTGGGGCATGACGGGGCTGGTACCCGCATCTCCCCACGGCTTCTCTTTGTCTTCCAGATGAGGAAGGTTTACAAACATTTAGAGGGCTACCAAGATGTGGAGATCCACGAACTGACGTGAGTGCCCATCAGGGGCTGGGTGGTGTGTCCTCATGGGCTACTGACCCCCTCCATCTGCTCTGGCAGGGTGATTTGGGGTGAAGGGACCCACAAGGGTCAATTCAAGGTGATGCTCTCCAAGGATGGGGCATCCACATCCCTTCAAGCCACGTTCTGTCCCTGGGCTTCCTCCAAGGTGGCCCAGCCCCACATCAAAGTGGCCACACTCTCCCTCCACATCAGGGGACCCCAAATTAGTCCCAGCTGGGTCCCCTGCAGTGTGGGACCGCAGCCTTAGCCCTGCTGAGCCACCGGTGCCCCTTCTTCTTGCAGCAACGGCAGCATTCTGGTGAACTACACCGTCCTCCTGAAGGTGCTCGTCAGCGCCACAGTGAACGCTACGGTGGAGACCATCTCCCAAAACCTCGTCAAAGCCGTCAATAACAACACCTTCTGCAACAGCAGCTGCGTAGGAGCCAACTGTGAGTGATGCTAGTGATTGCCCTCCACGTCTCAGTTGGCACCGGGACAAGGTCCTTGCTGGGGGATGGGGGGTTTGAGTCCAAGGGCTCTCACCAGCAGCTGCTCTCTCCATCCCAGGTGATTTCTGTTTCAACTCCAACTTCACCAACATCACCAGCTACGAGGTGAACGAGGTTGAAAGCAGTAAGTGAGCCCACAGGACATTCGTCCCCACCCCAGGACCCCTCAAACCACGTCCCCGCTCCACCCTGAGCCATGCGCCACCTCCCTTAGATCTGTGCGACAATTACATCGTGGAGGACCTCAAGCCCTACTACACCCTGCTCATCACCAACACCAGCGTCTTCTGCGTTAGCGTATGTGACAAACGATCTCCTGATCCTCACAACTGCATCCACGGCAAGTGCATCGTGATGCTCTCGGGACCACAGTGCGAGTAAGCACCCTCTTGTGCACCCACCTACCTCCAAAATGGGTGCTCCCCTGGGTTTGGGGTGAAACCCACATCACTCTCACCTCCTGGACGTCTCCACCAGGTGCTCGGACCAGTCGGCGTTCTGGTACCAAGACAGCATGTGCAGCTCACGGATCAGCAAGATCGGGGTGGCCGTAGGGGTACCGGTGACCGTGTTGGTGGTGACCATCGCCATCTTCACCGTCCTCCTGGTGCGGGCTAAGAGGCAGAAGGACGACTACAGGCAAGTGCATCGTCATGGGGTGGGGTGGGGTGGGGTCCCCTGGGGACCGTGCCTCCTTCTCATCCACCTCCGTCCCATTATGCAGGGTTCAGTTGACCTCCTACAGGGACCTCTATTGTGATGAGGAGGAAAGCTGGAACAACACTGAGGGCTTCTCCAGCGTCAACCAGGCAGCTACATTGGAAGGTAACGGGGTTGGATGGTGGTGGGCTGGGCAGGGGGGGCGTGTTGTGACACCCGGGGAGCCGCTGGGGTTCCATGTCACCTCTTCTTCTACCCTGCATGCTCAGAGCCCTATAGCACCTCCTACATCAACCTGCAGAAGGTGGACACCTCGCAGAAGGTGGGTGCCATGTCCCCTGGACCCTGATGCAGTCCCGCCACCCACTGCGGTGGGGACAACCCCCATCTTCTCACCCCCATCTCTCCTTCCCCACTAGATCCACATCAAACGACCGTCCGTCATCGTTCCCTGAGTGGAGCCACTCAGGAGCCAGTGGCAAGCAGAGGGGCACAAGGGGAGTGGGTGTGTGTCTCAGGGTGGCAAGCACCGGGAAATCCACCATCTTCTTCCTCCCTGCACGGCTCTTTACGATAGCACTTTCTATAATTTAATAAAACACTTATTTTATTGTCACCTGGCAGTTTCCGCATACTGTCAGGGACACGCAAGGTGGTCTCGTGCCCCGTGGGGCGGACGTGGGCTTGGCTGAAGGACAGGGCTTGGTGGTGGGATGCAAATTGCGCCAAAAATACCCACAAAGCAGGAAGGGAACACATCTGGGGAGGAGTTCATTGCTGAGTGAACAATTGGAACTTGCCATGGGAATCACCCCAAAGGTGCAAGTCCAACGGGTGACGCACATGGGAGAATTTGCCCTTGTTCCCAGCCCCGGGGTTAACTATCAGCCCAGAGTTTCATCCACGCCTCCTTCCCAGCCTCTCTGTGGGGAAGGGGATAAAGAGCTGTGGGGTGGAGGCCACCCGTGGTGGCTGTGGAGGATGGGGACATCGAGGGGGTCCCAAGGTGGCAGCACCCATGGATGGTGGGGACATCGAGGGTGGTCCCAAGGTAGCACCACCCATGGACGGTGGGAACATTGAGGGTAGTCCTAAGGTGGCAGCACCCATGGATGGTGGCACACGCAAGGAATGGAATGGGGTCTGGGGTCACCCATCTGAATATCACCTACCCCCCCATGCAGGTGTCCCTGGGGGTTGTCCCCTTGGCATCACCACTGCTCCTACGGCGGGCTGGAAAAATGCGGAAACGTGCCCAAGCTCGTCTCCCTTCGCTTGGGCCCTCGGCCAATTCACACCTTGCCCATTTCCTCGAGCGCTAAAATTAGCAATTATTTATTTTTTCCGCCTTACCTGGCAGCTGGGAGGTGTGTGGGGAGGTGTGTGCGTGTTGGGGGGGACAAAGTCCAAACGCTGCAGAAAAAGACGTTGAGGGTGTGGGCAGGTGTGGCCCCACCCCTACCTGGCAGGTCCTGGTGTGGGGTAGGAAGGTTCCCCCGCGGGCAGCAGGGTGGGGATCCTGGGGGGCATCACCCCAGAAATGGGCTGCAAAAGGGGCATTAACGGCCACTGTGGCCCCAAATATTGGCCAGGAACCACATTGCCATCTGATGTCCCTAGCCTGGTGCTACCTTCCCAGACCTGTTGACATCACAGGACCTGTCCCATGTCCCCATCCCACCTCCTCATCCCATATCCCACATCTTCATCCCACATCCCCATTCCACCACCCCACCCCACGTCCCCATTCCCGTCCCCATCCTGCTCCTGTCCCCAACTTGCCTCCACAGTGGGGACAAACCACGGCCAGGGCTGGTGGGGAAAGGACAGGGTCTTGGAGATGGCTGGGACATTCCCAGAAGGATCTCATGGACCTTAGGGGAGGGCAATGGGCACCCGATGACACGACGTGTCCCTTGGGAAAACATGTCTGCTGAGAAATGGATGTTGGCACCTGCCCCTTTGTTCCCAGCACCCGCAGCTCAGGTTTCATCCCTCCTACTTCTTAATTGTGACCAAAGGTCCCTGTCACCCTCAACGACTCTCCCTGTCCCATTCCCACCACACCTGCGATCGGCAGCGGTTGAACAAGCCAAGGTGCCCCCCTCCACCGCCGCAGGCCCCCAACTCTGAGGTGCGGAGAGATGGGGGTTCGTCTGTGGGGTAGCCTGGCCCTGGTCTGCATCTGCTTCCTGGTCGTCATGAGAGGTGGGTGCTGCTGGTGCTGGGACCTCCCATTCCCATTCCACCGCTCCAGTTTCGTCACTGGGGGGACACCCTGAGGACTGGAGGTGGGACAGGGGTGGGCGCGAGGGTCTTCCAAGGACCCCGTGCTGCAGGGCTGATCATGAACGAGCATGAATTGGGGTCCAGGGGGTGGCTATGGGTCTCTGGGGGGTGTCCATGGATTTTTGGGGCCCAACTGTGGGTCTTGGAAGGTCTGGGGGGTCTTGGGAGAACCAGTGGCAGGTGATTGCGGGGGATGATGGTCTTCTGTGGATATGGCCCTTTGGAGATCCATGGGGTTTTGGGACCCAGCTGTGGGTGCTGGAAGGTCTGGGGGGGGTGTCTTTGGGGGTTGTTGGTCTATGGAGGACATTGGGTGTTTGGGGGTCAATGTGTTTAGGGGGATGTGGGTGGTTGCGGGGCCAGGGCAGGTGCTTGACATGTAGGAGAAAGTGGGAAGGCACCCACAAAAGGGCCCGGAGACTGTCACTGCCTGTCCTGGGAGGGGGGTGGCCACCCGCCTGAGGAGCCCGGGCGCAGGTAGGTGTCAGAGCATTGGGTCAAGATCCAAAGGACCTTCTGACACCCACATCGTCTCGCCTGTTCTGCATAGATGATGCTGGCCAGCATGCCCCACGGGACAAAGGGCAACCAATCAGGCAGAGTTCTCCTTTACCCAAGACGGGACATTGGACTCCTCGCGCCCAAGAGACGAAAGTGAAAAAGAGAGAGGAAGACCCTCCAGACACCACCAGCAGGAGAAACTCGTTGGTTGCCGGTTGAGAAGAAGGGACCCACATGGACAAAGAGGGCTGGAGAGTTTCTGAAGGACGATGACACCTTGGAAGAGGAGTTGGAGACTGTGCATATAAAAGAAATCACAAAAACAAAAGACAAGGGTACATTGAGGAGAAGACGTGAACCAAAGGACATGGACCTACAGAGGGAAGGACCCAGAGGAGGGTTCATGGTAACCAGTGATGGACCAGGGGAGACATCAGCCACTGGTGAACCAACCGCCACCGTGACCATGCCAAGCAGAGCTGTCACCACATCTACCATGGATAACCTTGATGTTTCAGGGGACACGTCAGCCACCACTGAGCCAACCACCACCGTGACAATGCCTAGCTCCACTTTCACCACTTGGACATCGGGGGGCATCGAGGTTTCAGGGTACACAATGGCCACCACTGAGTTAACCACCACCGTGACCATGCCCAGCTCAGTTATCACCACCTGGACTTCTGGGGACATCGAGGTTTCAGGGTATACGTCAGCCACCACTGAGCCAACCACCACCGTGACAATGCCCAGCTCAATTGTCTCCACCTGGACCACAAGGGACATTGAGGTTGCAGGGGACACATCAGCAACCACTGAACCAATCACCACCGTGATGTTGCTCAGCTCAACTTTCACCACGTGGACATCGGGGGACATTGAGATATCAGGGGACGTGTTGGCCACCACTGAGTCAACTGCCATTGTCACCATGCCATGTCATAACCTCTGATATCTCGACAGCCACCAGTACCTCTACGATTGATGCATCCACCAGTACCTCCGAAATCCATGTGCCCACCAGCACCTCTATGGTCACCACATCCACAAGCACCTCCAAAATCCCCACATCCACCAGCACCTCTGAAATCTCCACACCCACCAGCACCGTTGGAACCTCCACAGCCAGCAGCACCGCTGAAGCCTCCACCGTCGATTCTACAGCTACGGTTCCCACCAGTACATCTGAGAACTCCACTGGCACCGTCATCGCTACATCCACCATGCCCACCAGCCCCTCTGAAACCTCCACAACCACTAACACCTTTACAGTCACCATTCTCACCAGCAGCTCTGCAACACCCATGGAATCCAACACCTCGATGTCCACCATGCCCCCCCGCACCTCTGAAATCTCTACAGCCGCCATCACTTCTACAGCCACCATTCCCACCAGCAGCTCTCAGACCTCCTCAGCTACCATCATCTCTACATCCACCATATCCATCAGCACCCCTGAGACCTCCACAGTCACCATCACCTCTGCAACAATGATGCCTACCAGCACCACTACAGCCACCATTCCCACCAGCATGTCTGAGAACTCCACTGGTACCATCATCTCTAAAACGACCACACCCACCAGCACCTCTGAAACCTCCACAACCACCAGCAACTCTACATCCAGCATGCCCACCAGCACCTCGGCATCCACCATGCCCACCAGCCCCTCTGAAACCTCCACAGCTACCATCATCTCTTCAACCACCATGCCTACCAGCATCTCTACATCAACCTTGCCCATCAGCACCTCTGCAGCTGCCAATGCCATGAGCATCTCTACAACCGCCACCTCCACGGGCACCAGCACCCCTGCGACCACCACGCCCACCAGCACCTCTGCAACCACCTCCACCAACACAACCAGTTCTACTGTGCAACCACAACTCTTCATCCACCATATCTACCCCAGTTTCACATCCCAACATGTCTTCACCTTCCACCACTACCGCCACTGCTTCTCCTGTCCACAACTCTCCATCCACCAAGCCCATCCCGAGTTCGCCTCCCGCCACCACTCCAGGTACATGCCAGCCCACCTTTTGCTCCAGCCACAGTGTCCACGGGCCTTCCCTTTCCTTTCATATCACTCCTTTGGCTTGTTTTTTCCAGGGATCTGCAACAATGGAGGTACTTGGGTTAACGGTCAGTGCCAGTGCCCCATCAGTTACATGGGTGAGAAATGTGACGGTGTCCGTGACACGATGGAAGCAAAGGCTGGTAAGAAATCCTTCTTGTCGGAGTTTCATTCAGTGCAGGACAAAAGTCTGCTGGGGAAGGAGCCACAGTGGGGGTGTTGTCCAGGGCGGGAAGGATGAAGAAGAGTGACCATCACACAAGCAATGGTGTCCCTAACTAGGGCATGGTCCCACAGCACCTAAAAACATGGGCAGAGGTGATGGTTACAATGTGTGCTGACCACCCTGGGTGAGGCAAGACCATGATCCATGCAGAGGGAGCAGCTGGGAAGAGCAGGGGACAGGGCAATGACACAGGTCCAAACTACAGCCAGGACCTGGGATCAGAGTTGGGTTCAGAGCTTGATCACCCTCAACGGAGCTCATATAAGCCCTGTGTGTGCTTGGCTGAGCTTAAATACAGCTCCTGAGCCAATGAGAAGAGGGTGGAGGTCCCAGGTGAGGCCAGTCAGGGCAATTAAGACTCAGTGGAGGTCCCAGGTGAGGCCAGTCAGGGCAATTGAGGCTCGTTAGTGCCCTAAAGAGCTCCAGATGCCCAGTAGTAATGTTTGGGGGTCCATGTCTGTGTCCAGGGGAGTAGATGGGCTGCTGATATCTAGATAAGCTCCTGTCTGCTTGTAATGGCTGGAGGAAGTTTCTTGTGGCTCCTTTGCAACAACCCTCTAGGCCATAGGTGTTAAATGGAGATATTGGGGCCCCTCCTGGTGGGAAGAGGTTGCCTCCCCCTGTCTTCTCCATGCCCTGGTCTTGACTTGTATCTCTCCCTTCCCCAAAGGAGATAAATGGGACAGCGCATGTGGAGCTGTGGGCCACCAACTGGGAGTTTACCGATGTTCTTCCACCTACTTGGAGTTTGTTGAGAACTCTGCAAAGCAGGTAAAGGGACACAGGGAAGTGGTTGGTCCTACCTGGGGTCCTGATGTGCCTGGTTGTGCAGCCAAATGTATCCCAGGGGTGCTGCCAGTGCCGGGGGTGGTCTCTGTAGTGGGTACACTGGGATATATTTTGCTGGGGGATACCTAAAATGAGGGAGATCCAGGGGAAGGGGAAGGGAATGGGGCCCCGACATCTCCTCTGAAGATCTTTTCTCTTCCAGAGGGATGAGGTCTACAGAAGCATTGACGGCTACCAAGGCATCCAGGTCCAGAATCTGACGTGCGTGCCGGGCTGCTGGTCAATGGGGAGAGCGTAGCAGGGTGCACCAACTGGCCCTGCTCCCCAGGAGCTGGGGTAATCCCTCGGGAAAAGGGCATTTGCAACGGGGCGGTGGCTTTTCCCACCAGGAATGGCAGCGTGGTGGTGAATCACATCGTCGTCATCTCCCTGATGGTGACCACCCAAACCCAGGAGAAGCTCAATAACATCACGAAGAACCTGGAGGAAAAGATTCAGGCGTCCGTGACGAACTGCACAGATGGTACCTATAAGTCTCCCGGTGAGGGGCTGAGGAGGAGCTGGGCAACCCGTGGCGGGGGGACAGCTTCCCACCCCACCCCCACTCCCCCCGAAACCTCACGCCCACCCCTGGGAGTGGGCTGTGGGACGTGTCCCCCATCTTATCTCTTCTGCAGACAAGCTGTGCTTCAACTCCTCGGAGGTGAGAGTTGGGAATGACACACTCAACTTCGGCGAAAAGGGTGAGTGGGTAGAGCTGTCCCATGGCAGGGGGGGAGAAATGCAGCCAGGTTTGGGGTGGCATCCCCCCAACTGACCTCTCTTCCCTCTCCAGCCTACAGCCGGGAAAAAGCGGCGGATGGCTACGGGGACTATTTCTTTCCCAACCTGACGAGCTACGGTTTATTCTGCGTATCCAACTGTACCCCGAACACCTCCGGCGCCATCAACTGCAACAAAGGGCAGTGCCAGCTCACCCGGAGTGGTCCACAGTGCCTGTAAGGGCTGCAGTAAAACCCTCGCCCACCTCCAAAACCAACCCACGTGTACCCAAACCTTCTGGTGCACCTCCACGCCCATCTCCAAGCCCCTCTCTGCATGGACATGGGCTAAAACCCCTCGGTTGGAGCAGGTCTTGCTCCAAGCAGGGCTTGAATTCACAAAAAATGGGTTGGGGCGTTGCTTCTGCCGGCGGGGGACGGGTCCCAGCTTTGCGTTCTCACCCCCTATCCCCTCCCCACAGCTGTGATGAGACCAATGTTTGCTGGTACCAAGACAATTGCTGCAAGACCTGGGTGGGGTCTGCGGTGGGGTTGGGCTTGGCCGTGGCGGTTCTGGCCGTAACGGTTGCCGTCTTCCTCTTCCGAGCTCAGAGGACCAGATTGTCCTGCAGGTGATGGGGTAGGGGAGGTGGTGGTGGTGGGTTTGGGGGTGCCTGTCTCCATCTTCCTCCCTGGGTTGGGAGATCTCGTTGAGCTGTTAAATTTTTTATTTTTTTTTTTCTTTAAAACTCATCCACGCCAGCGGTATGGTCCCAGGTGTGGAGTGGGGGGGCATTTTGGCCCTTTGTAGGGGGCAGGTGGGCCCAGGCAAGGGACAGACCTGCCGGTGGTGACCCCCGGGGCATCCCCCACCCCCTGTCTGCAGCATGCAGAAGATGATGAAGGAGAGGTGGTACAAGAACATAGACGAGGTACGGAGCCTCCCAGGAAACTTCACCTTCCGGAACCCAGGTGGGTGTCTGGAGGGGAAGGGGAGAGTCCTCGGTGACCCCATGGGGTTGGGGGGAGCCGGTTCATGCCCATTCCCCCATCCCCACCTTGAGCATCCCTACTGAGCCCCCTCCTCCTACAGATGTTCAGGTCAAGGACAATTTTTAGGTCAACCTTGAACCCGTGGACACATCGGCGTCAGTGAGTTCCACCCCCCACTTCCCTCCCCCCAGGTGGGACACAGGGCAGTGGGGACACCCCAATTCCTGCTGACGCCTTCTCTGTTTTTACCCCCTTTTCCCCCCCCATAACATGTCCCAACAGTTCCAGGTCCCGACACCAGGGAAGTTCCTCACGAAGCTCTGAGCCGTGGCAGGGTTGGAAGGGGGGACACCAGGGTGCTGACTGCCACCCCACCCCTCCCACCGCCACCCTCCACGACCATCGCTGCCAGGATGGGGATTGCCCCAGCACTGTGGAAGAGCCCGGACCCTCTTGGGGAGGGGGGGGACTTTGACCCCATAGCAGGAGTCCTCATCCTGTTCTCCTGAGCAATTTCAGGGGCATGACCCCCATTTCCAGGTGATGAGCCCACTTTTTGGGTGGTGACCTCACTAGTTGTCATCATTGCATACGTCACGACATGGCATCCATTGGCACTTTCAGGTCATGACCCCACCTCCAGGGTCATGTCCCCACTTATGTCCCTCTGCAAACTCACTTCAAAGGTGAGGACTCCCCCCCACACCACCCCCCAGCAAAACGAAACTGGGGCTGAACCCCCTCTTTCTTCCTAATAAAGACATTGGAAAGGCACTGGTGACGCTGGTTTGTACTGGGAAAACCCCAACGTAGACTTGGGGAGGGGGCAAGAGGCCGTTAATGCCCCTTTTGCAGCCCATTTCTGGGGTGATGCCCCCCGGGATCCCCACCCTGCTGCCCGCGGGGGAACCTTCCTACCCCACACCAGGACCTGCCAGGTAGGGGTGGGGCCACACCTGCCCACACCCGCAACGTCTTTTTTCTGCAGAGTTTGGACTTTCTTCTCCGTCCCCCTCTGCATGGGGGGGTAGGTGATATTCAGATGGGTGACACCAGACCCCATTTCATTCCTTGCATATCCCACCATCCATGGGTGCTGCCACCTTAGGACCACCCTCAATGGTCCCACCATCCATGGGTGGTGCCACCTTGGGACCCCCTCGATGTCCCCATCCTCCACAGCCACCATGGGTGGCCTCCACCCCACAGCTCTTTATCCCCTTCCCCACAGAGAGGCTGGGAAGGAGGCGTGGATGAAACTCTGGGCTGATAGTTAACCCCGGGGCTGGGAACAAGGGCAAATTCTCCCATGTGCGTCACCCGTTGGACTTGCACCTTTGGGGTGATTCCCATGGCAAGTTCCAATTGTTCACTCAGCAATGAACTCCTCCCCAGATGTGTTCCCTTCCTGCTTTGTGGGTATTTTTTGGCGCAATTTGCATCCCACCACCAAGCCCTGTCCTTCAGCCAAGCCCACGTCCGCCCCACGGGGCATGAGACCACCTTGCGTGTCCCTGACAGTATGCGGAAACTGCCAGGTGACAATAAAATTAGTGTTTTATTACATTATAGAAAGTGCTATCGTAAAGAGCCGTGCAGGGAGGAAGAAGATGGTGGATTTCCCGGTGCTTGCCACCCTGAGACACACACCCACTCCCCTTGTGCCCCTCTGCTCGCCACTGGCTCCTGAGTGGCTCCACTCAGGGACCGATGAAGGACGGTTGTTTGATGTGGATCTAGTGGGGAAGGAGAGATGGAGGTGAGAAGATGGGGGTTGTCCCCACCGCAGTGGGTGGCGGGACTGCATCAGGGTCCAGGGGACATGGCACCCACCTTCTGCGAGGTGTCCATCTTCTGCAGGTTGATGTAGGAGGTGCTATAGGGCTCTGAGCATGCAGGGTAGAAGAAGAGGTGACATGGAGCCCCAGCGGCTCCCCGGGTGTCACAACACGCCCCCCCTGCCCAGCCCACCACCATCCAACCCCGTTACCTTCCCATGTAGCTGCCTGGTTGACGCTGGAGAAGCCCTCAGTGTTGTTCCAGCTTTCCTCCTCATCACAATAGAGGTCCCTGTGAAAGGTCAACTGAGCCTTGCATGATGGGACGGAGGTGGATGAGAAGGAGGCACGGTCCCCAGGGGACCCCACCCCACCCCACCCCACCCCACCCCACAACGATGCACTTGCCTGTAGTCGTCCTTCTGCCTCTTAGCCCGCACCAGGAGGACGGTGAAGATGGCGATGGTCACCACCAACACGGTCACCGGTACCCCTACGGCCACCCCGATCTTGCTGATCCGTGAGCTGCACATGCTGTCTTGGTACCAGAACGCCGACTGGTCCGAGCACCTGGTGGAGACGTCCAGGAGGTGAGAGTGATGTGGGTTTCACCCCAAACCCAGGGGAGCACCCATTTTGGAGGTAGGTGGGTGCACAAGAGGGTGCTTACTCGCACTGTGGTCCCGAGAGCATCACGATGCACTTGCCGTGGACGCAGTTGTGAGGATCAGGAGATCGTTTGTCACATACGCTAACGCAGAAGACGCTGGTGTTGGTGATGAGCAGGGTGTAGTAGGGCTTGAGCTCCTCCACGATGTAATTGTCGCACAGACCTAAGGGAGGTGGCGCATGGCTCAGGGTGGAGCGGGGACGTGGTTTGAGGGGTCCTGGGGTGGGGACGATTGTCCTGTGAGCTCACTTACTGCTTTCAACCCCGTTCACCTCGTAGCTGGTGATGTTGGTGAAGTTGGAGTTGAAACAGAAATCACCTGGGATGGAGAGAGCAGCTGCTGGTGAGAGCCCTTGGACTCAAACCCCCCATCCCCCAGCAAGGACCTTGTCCCGGTGCCAACTGAGACGTGGAGGGCAATCACTAGCATCACTCACAGTCGGCTCCTACGCAGCTGCTGTTGCAGAAGGTGTTGTTATTGATGGCTTTGACGAGGTTTTGGGAGATGGTCTCCACCGTAGCGTTCACTGTGGCGCTGACGAGCACCTTCAGGAGGACGGTGTAGTTCACCAGAATGCTGCCGTTGCTGCAAGAAGAAGGGGCACCGGTGGCTCAGCAGGGCTAAGGCTGCGGTCCCACACTGCAGGGGACCCAGTTGGGACTAATTTGGGGTCCCCTGGTGTGGAGGGAGAGTGTGGCCACTTTGATGTGGGGCTGGGCCACCTTGGAGGAAGCCCAGGGACAGAACGTGGCTTGAAGGGATGTGGATGCCCCATCCTTGGAGAGCATCACCTTGAATTGATCCTTGTGGGTCCCTTCACCCCAAATCACCCTGCCAGAGCAGATGGAGGGGGTCAGTAGCCCATGAGGACACACCACCCAGCCCCTGATGGGCACTCACGTCAGTTCGTGGATCTCCACATCCTGGTAGCCCTCTAAACGTTCGTAAACCTTCCTCATCTGGAAGACAAAGAGAAGCCGTGGGGAGATGCGGGTACCAGCCCCGTCATGCCCCAAATACCCCCCCCCAGGAGTGCTGCTCCAGCACGTGGATGCCCCTGGCATCGCTGTGCCCTGACCTGCTCCTTGAATTCCTTCTCAAAATCTCGGTAAGCTGCAGAGGTCTTATTTTTCAGGTCTTCTGTGAAATTCCTGTTGTCAATCTTCGCCTTCATCTCCACCGTTGCATTCACCGTTACTTCACCAAGAAGGCGACAACCCATAAGCAATAGACTCAAGTGTCCTCATCCCACCCTTGGTGCCCTTGCTTAGGTGATCAGGTCAGTCCCTCCATGGTGGCCCCATTCCCGTGTTGGTCCCTCTGAGGTGACCCAACTCCATTCCTGGCTTGGTCCCTCCATGGTGGCCCCATTCCCGCATCCGTCCCTCTGAGGTGACCCAACTCCATTCCCGGCTTGGTCCCTCCATGGTGGCCCCATTCCCGTGTTGGTCCCTCTGAGGTGACCCAACTCCATTCCTGGCTTGGTCCCTCCATGGTGGCCCCATTCCCGCATCCGTCCCTCTGAGGTGACCCAACTCCATTCCTGGCTTGGTCCCTCCATGGTGGCCCCATTCCCGTGTTGGTCCCTCTGAGGTGACCCTAAGCCCATTCCCAGGTTGATCCCTCGTGGTCTCCCCATTTGGTTCGTCCCTCTGAGGTGACCTCAGCCCAAATCCTGCGTTGGGGGCCCCCCCACAGAAGCCCCAGTGTGACATGGCACAACTTGGGATGGCTCCTTACCATCTTTGAGCTCGATGGTTTCCTTGGCATACTGGCAGTACGTGCCCTCATAACCATCAGGACATTTGCAATGGGTGCCAAGCCAGGTGCCCCCGTTCTGGCATTGACCTGGAAAAGGCAGCCCAGGACATGGGTGCTGTGAGAGAGCCCGGAGAAAGGCCAGGAGGGTGAAGCCACCTGGAGAATGCTTGGGGCACGGTGAGAGGAAAGGGAGGAGGAAGATGGCTAGGTGGTGCCAGCAAGGAGGAATACTCACCTGCATTGGTGGTGGTGGTCATGGTGGTTGCTTTGGTGGAAGAAGTGGTAGGGACGGTGGTGGTGGTGGTAGAGGTAGTTGTGGTGGTGGTGGTGGTGGGTGGGGTGGTGTTAGTGGGTTGGGTGGTGGTGTTGTGGGTGGGGGTGGAATAAGTGGTAGGGCGGGTGGCGGTGGAGGTAGTTGTGGTGGTGTTGTTCGTGGGTGGGGTGGTGGTGTTGGTGGTGGTTTGGGTGGTGCTGGTGGGTTGGGTGGTATTGGTGGGTGGGGTGGTGGTGGTGTTGGTAGGGGTGGGGGTGCTGGTGGAGTTGGTGGGTTGGGTGGTGGCCATAGGGGTGGGGGTGGTGGTGGTGTTGGTGGGTGGGGGGGTGGCCATAGCGGTGGTTGTGTTGTTGGTGGGTGGGCTGGTGGTCGTAGGGGTGGGTGTGGGGGTGTTGTTGGTGGGTTGGGTGGTGTTGGTAGGGGTGGGGGTGGTGGTGTTATTGGTAGGGGCGGGGGTGGTGTTGATTGTGGGTTGGATGGTGCTGTTGGTGGGGGTTGGGGTGGGGGTGGTGTTGGTGGGTTGGGTGGTGGTAGTGTTGGTAGGGTTGGGGGTGGTTGTGGTGTTGGTGGGTGGGGTGGTGGTCACAGGGGTGGGGAGGGTCATGGTGCTGCTGGATTGGGTGGTGGTGTTGGTAGGGGTGGGGGTGGTGATGTTGTTGGTGGGTGGGCTGGTGTTGGTAGGGGTGGGGGTGGGGGTGTTGTTGTTGGGTGGGGTGGTGGCCATAGAGGCGGGGGTGGGGATGCTAGATTTAGATGACTTATTGGCCTTTGAAGCTGTGGCGTGTGGTGAAGTATTCCTTGGGCTTGTAGGACTTGTGTGGAGAGTGGGGCTAAGAAACGTGTTGAGGTTCGTGTTATCCCTCTTTTTCCGTGCAGGTCCCTTCTTCTCAACCGGCACCAACGGGTTTCTCCTGCTGGTGGTGTCTGGAGGGTCTTTCTCTCTGTTTTTCACTTTCGTCTCTTGGGCACGAGGAGTCCAATGTCCCGTCTTGGGTAAAGGAGAACTCTGCCTGATTGGTTGCCCTTTGTCCCGTGGGGCATGCTGGCCAGCATCATCTATGCAGAACAGGCGAGACGATGTGGGTGTCAGAAGGTCCTTTGGATCTTGACCCAATGCTCTGACACCTATCTGCGCCCGGGCTCCTCAGGCGGGTGGCCACCCCCCTCCCAGTTCAGGCAGTGACAGTCTCCGGGCCCTTTTGTGGGTGCCTTCCCACGTTCTCCTACATGTCAAGCACCTGCCCTTGCCCCGCAACCACCCACATCCCCCTAAACACATTGACCCCCAAACACCCATGTCCTCCATAGACCAACAACCCCCAAAGACCCGCCCCTGGTTCCCCAAAGACCCCCCCCAAGACCTTCCAGCACCCACAGCTGGGTCCCAAAACCCCATGGATCTCCAAAGAGCCACATCCACCATAGCCAACACCCCCCCAGAGACCTGCCCTTGGTTCTCTCAAGGCCTCTGTTCCAAACTGGCCCCCATGGACCAAAAAGACGACTATTGTTGAGCTCAAGTGCATTTAAAGAAAGAGACCAACGATACTCTGAACGGCAAAAGGGACTTTTGCCTTTAGTCCGAGCAGATAAACAACCCCCAGTTGTCTCCCAACAACCCATGGACCTCCAAAGACCCACATCCACCAAAGTGAACCCCCATTGCCCCCCAAAGACTTGCCCTTGGTTCTCCAAAGACCCCCCCAGACCTTCCAAGACCCACAGTTGGGTCCCAAAGATCCATGGACACCCCCCAGAGACCCATAGCTACCCCCCCGCCCCGGACCCCAATTCATGCTCGTTCATGATCAGCCCTGCAGCACGGGGTCCTTGGAAGACCCTCGCGCCCACCCCTGTCCCACCTCCAGTCCTCAGGGTGTCCCCCCAGTGACGAAACTGGAGCGGTGGAATGGGAATGGGAGGTCCCAGCACCAGCAGCACCCACCTCTCATGACGACCAGGAAGCAGATGCAGACCAGGGCCAGGCTACCCCACAGACGAACCCCCATCTCTCCGCACCTCAGAGCTGGGGGCCTGCGGCGGTGGAGGGGGGCACCTTGGCTTGTTCAACCGCTGCCGATCACAGGTGTGACGGGAATGGGACAGGGAGAGTCATTGAGGGTGACAGGGACCTTTGGTCACAATTAAGAAGTAGGAGGGATGAAACCTGAGCTGCGGGTGCTGGGAACAAAGGGGCAAGTGCCAACACCCATTTCCCAGCAGAGGTGTTGTCCCAAGGGACACGTCGTGTCATCGGGTGCCCATCGCCCTCCCCTAAGGTCCATGAGATCCTTCTGGGAATGTCCCAGCCATCTCCAAGACCCTGTCCTTTCCCCACCAGCCCTGGCCGTGGTTTGTCCCCACTGTGGAGGCAAGTTGGGGACAGGAGCAGGATGGGGATGGGAATGGGGACGTGAGGTGATGAGGTGGAATGGGGATGTGGGATGAAGATGTGGGATATGGGATGAGGAGGTGGGATGGGGACATGGGACAGGTCCTGTGATGTCAACAGGTCTGGGAAGATAGCATCAGGCTGGGGTCATCAGATGGCAATGTGGTTCCTGGCCAATATTTGGGCCCACGGTGGCTGTGGAGTCATGGTGGTGACACTCTACAGGGTGCTGGTGTCCCCATGATGTCCCCAGCAGGACACCACCCTGGTGCCACGAAGCCCTTTGGAGACCCCATGGTGGAGGACATAGAGAAGGAACATCTTGAGTGTATTTGTAGCCATGCCACCAGCGAGTCCACAGAAACCACCACGTGCACCGGAGATTCTGCAGAAACCATCACTACCACCAGCGACTCCACAGAAACCACCATGATCACCATCATCTCCACAACAGCCATGCCCACCAACACCTCTACATACACCACGCCCTCCAACACCTCTGAAACCACAAGGCGTACCAGCATCACTGAAACCTTCACAGGCACCAGCATCTCTACAACTGTGGCACCCTCCAGCACCTCTGAAACCTCCACACCCAACAGCACCTCTATGGTCACCACACCCACCAGCACCTCCGAAATCCCCACAACCACCAGCACCTCTGAAACCTCCACACCCAGCAGCACCTCGATGGTCACCACGCCCACCAGCACCTCCGAAATCCCCACAACCACCAAGCACCTCTACTACAGCCATGGGAACAAGCACCTCTCCATCCACCATGCCCATCAGCACCTCTACAGCCACCACGCCCACCAGCACTGCTGAAACCTCCACAGCCACCGTTATCTCCACAACCATGCCCACCAGCACCTCTGAAACCTCCACGCCCACCAGCGCCTCTGAAATCCCCACAGCCACCAGCACATCTGCGGTCACCTCTCCCACCAGCACCTCTGAAATCCCCACAGCCACCCGCACCTCTGAAATTTCAACACTCAGTAGCACCTCTACTGTCGCCATTCCCGCCAGCACCTTCTACGGTCACCATGCTCATCAGTACCTCTGAAGTCTCCACACCCTCCAGCACCTCTATGGTCACCATGCCCACCAGCACCTTTGAAATCCCCACAACCACCAGCACGTCTACAACAACCATGGGAACAAGTGCCTCTCCATCCACAATGTCCACGAGCACCTCTACAGCCACCACAACCACCAGCAACACTGAAAGCTCCACAGCTACGCTCGTGTCCACAACAACCGTGCCCACCAGCATCGCCACAACCACCGTGCCCACCAGCACCTCCGAAACCTCAATGACCACCAGCACCTCTGCAGTCACAGTGCCCAGTGGAACCTCTGAAACCTCAGTCATGATGCCCACCAGCACCTCTGAAATCTCCCCCCAGAAAAAAAGAAAGTGGGGCTGGACCCCCTCTTTCTTCCTAATAAAGACATTGGAAAGGCGCTGGTGACACTGGTTTGTACTGGGAAAACCCCAACGTAGACTTGGGGAGGGGGCAAGAGGCCGTTAATGCCCCTTTTGCAGCCCATTTCTGGGGTGATGCCCCCCGGGATCCCCACCCTGCTGCCCGCGGGGGAACCTTCCTACCCCACACCAGGACCTACCAGGTAGGGGTGGGGCCACACCTGCCCACACCCGCAACATCTTTTTTCTGCAGAGTTTGGACTTTCTTCCCCGTCCCCCTCTGCATGGGGGGGTAGGTGATATTCAGATGGGTGACACCAGACCCCATTTCATTCCTTGCGTGTGCCACCATCCATGGGTGCTGCCACCTTAGGACCACCCTCAATGGTCCCACCATCCATGGGTGCTGCCACCTTGGCCACCCCCTCGATGTCCCCATCCTCCACAGCCACCATGGGTGGCCTCCACCCCACAGCTCTTTATCCCCTTCCCCACAGAGAGGCTGGGAAGGAGGCGTGGATGAAACTCTGGGCTGATAGTTAACCCCGGGGCTGGGAACAAGGGCAAATTCTCCCATGTGCGTCACCCGTTGGACTTGCACCTTTGGGGTGATTCCCATGGCAAGTTCAATTGTTCACTCAGCAATGAACTCCTCCCCAGATGTGTTCCCTTCCTGCTTTGTGGGTATTTTTTGGCGCAATTTGCATCCCACCACCAAGCCCTGTCCTTCAGCCAAGCCCACGTCTGCCCCACAGGGCACGAGACCACGTTGCGTGTCCCTGACAGCAAGCGGAAACTGCCAGGTGACAATAAAATAAGTGTTTTATTAAATTATAGAAAGTGCTATCGTAAAGAGCCGTGCAGGGAGGAAGAAGATGGTGGATTTCCCGGTGCTTGCCACCCTGAGACACACACCCACTCCCCTTGTGCCCCTCTGCTCGCCACTGGCTCCTGAGTGGCTCCACTCAGGGAATGATGATGGACGGTTGTTTGATGTGGATCTAGTGGGGAAGGAGAGATGGAGGTGAGAAGATGGGGGTTGTCCCCACCGCAGTGGGTGGAGGGACTGCATCAGGGTCCAGGGGACATGGCACCCACCTTCTGCGAGGTGTCCACCTTCTGCAGGTTGATGTAGGAGGTGCTATAGGGCTCTGAGCATGCAGGGTAGAAGAAGAGGTGACATGGAACCCCAGCGGCTCCCCGGGTGTCACAACACACCCCCCCTGCCCAGCCCACCACCATCCAACCCCGTTACCTTCCAATGTAGCTGCCTGGTTGACGCTGGAGAAGCCCTCAGTGCTGTTCCAGCTTTCCTCCTCATCACAATAGAGGTCCCTGTGAAAGGTCAACTGAGCCTTGCATGATGGGACGGAGGTGGATGAGAAGGAGGCACGGTCCCCAGGGGACCCCACCCCACCCCACCCCACCCCACGACGATGCACTTGCCTGTCGTCGTCCTTCTGCCTCTTAGCCCGCACCAGGAGGACGGTGAAGATGGCGATGGTCACCACCAACACGGTCACCAGTACCCCTACGGCCACCCCGATCTTGCTGATCCGTGAGCTGCACATGCTGTCTTGGTACCAGAACGCCGACTGGTCCGAGCACCTGGTGGAGACGTCCAGGAGGTGAGAGTGATGTGGGTTTCACCCCAAACCCAGGGGAGCACCCATTTTGGAGGTAGGTGGGTGCACAAGAGGGTGCTTACTCGCACTGTGGTCCCGAGAGCATCACGATGCACTTGCCGTGGACGCAGTTGTGAGGATCAGGAGATCGTTTGTCACATACGCTAATGCAGAAGACGCTGGTGTTGGTGATGAGCAGGGTGTAGTAGGGCTTGAGGTCCCCCATGATGTAATTGTCGCACAGACCTAAGGGAGGTGGCGCATGGCTCAGGGTGGAGCGGGGACGTGGTTTGAGGGGTCCTGGGGTGGGGACGAATGTCCTGTGGGCTCACTTACTGCTTTCAACCTCGTTCACCTCGTAGCTGGTGATGTTGGTGAAGTTGGAGTTGAAACAGAAATCACCTGGGATGGAGAGAGCAGCTGCTGGTGAGAGCCCTTGGGCTCAAACCCCCCATCCCCCAGCAAGGACCTTGTCCCGGTGCCAACTGAGACGTGGAGGGCAATCACTAGCATCACTCACAGTTGGCTCCTACGCAGCTGCTGTTGCAGAAGGTGTTGTTATTGACGGCTTTGACGAGGTTTTGGGAGATGGTCTCCACCGTAGCGTTCACTGTGGCGCTGACGAGCACCTTCAGGAGGACGGTGTAGTTCACCAGAATGCTGCCGTTGCTGCAAGAAGAAGGGGCACCGGTGGCTCAGCAGGGCTAAGGCTGCGGTCCCACACTGCAGGGGACCCAGTTGGGACTAATTTGGGGTCCCCTGGTGTGGAGGGAGAGTGTGGCCACTTTGATGTGGGGCTGGGCCACCTTGGAGGAAGCCCAGGGACAGAACGTGGCTTGAAGGGATGTGGATGCCCCATCCTTGGAGAGCATCACCTTGAATTGATCCTTGTGGGTCCCTTCACCCCAAATCACCCTGCCAGAGCAGATGGAGGGGGTCAGTAGCCCATGAGGACACACCACCCAGCCCCTGATGGGCACTCACGTCAGTTCGTGGATCTCCACATCTTGGTAGCCCTCTAAACGTTCGTAAACCTTCCTCATCTGGAAGACAAAGAGAAGCCGTGGGGAGATGCGGGTACCAGCCCCGTCATGCCCCAAATACCCCCCCCAGGAGTGCTGCTCCAGCACGTGGATGCCCCTGGCATCGCTGTGCCCTGACCTGCTCCTTGAATTCCTTCTCAAAATCTCGGTAAGCTGCAGAGGTCTTATTTTTCAGGTCTTCTGTGAAATTCCTGTTGTCAATCTTCGCCTTCATCTCCACCGTTGCATTCACCGTTACTTCACCAAGCAGGCGACAACCCATAAGCAACAGACTCAAGTGTCCTCATCCCACCCTCGGTGCCCTTGCTCAGGTGATCCGGTCAGTCCCTCCATGGTGGCCCCATTCCCGCATCCGTCCCTCTGAGGTGACCCAACTCCATTCCCGGCTTGGTCCCTCCATGGTGGCCCCATTCCCGCATCCGTCCCTCTGAGGTGACCCAACTCCATTCCCGGCTTGGTCCCTCCATGGTGGCCCCATTCCCGTGTGGGTCCCTCTGAGGTGACCCTAAGCCCATTCCCAGGTTGATCCCTCATGGTCTCCCCATTTGGTTCGTCCCTCTGAGGTGACCTCAGCCCAAATCCTGCGTTGGGGGCCCCTCACAGAAGCCCCAGTGTGATGTAGCACAACTTGGGATGGCTCCTTACCATCTTTGAGCTCGATGGTTTCCTTGGCATACTGGCAGTACGTGCCCTCATAACCATCAGGACATTTGCAATGGGTGCCAAGCCAGGTGCCCCCGTTCTGGCATTGACCTGGAAAAGGCAGCCCAGGACATGGGTGCTGTGAGAGAGCCCGGAGAAAGGCCAGGAGGGTGAAGCCACCTGGAGAATGCTTGGGGCACGGTGAGAGGAAAGGGAGGAGGAAGATGGCTAGGTGGTGCCAGCAAGGAGGAATACTCACCTGCATTGGTGGTGGTGGTCATGGTGGTTGCTTTGGTGGAAGAAGTTGTAGGGGGGGTGGTGGTGGTGGTGGAGGTAGTGGTGGGGGTAGAGGTGGTGAAGGTCATAGTGGTAGGGACAGTGGTAGTGGTGGTAGAGGCAGTCTTGGTGGTGTTGTTCATGGGTGGGGTGGCGGTGGAAGTGTTAGGGGTAGGGGTGGTGGTTTTGGTGGTGGGGGTGGAGTTGTTGGTGGTTTGGGTGGTTGTCGAAGTGATAGGGGTGGGGGTAATGGTGTTGTTGGTCGGTTGGGTGGTGGTGGTAGGGGAGGGGGTGGTCATAGGGATGGGGTTTGTGGTGCTGTTGGTGGGTTGGGTGGTGGTGGTAGGGGTGGGGATGGTATTGGTGGGTTGGGTGGTGGTGGTAGGGGTGGGGGTGGTGATGGTCGTAGGGGTGGGGGTTGTGGTGTTGTTGGTGGGTTGGGTGGTGGTGGTAGGGGTGGGGGTGGTGGTGTTAGTGGGTTGGGGAGTATTGGTAGGGGTGGGGGTTGTGGTGTTATTGATGGGTTGGGTGGTGGTGGTAGGGATGGGGGTTGTGGTGTTGTTGGTGGGTTGGGTGGTGGTGGTAGGGGTGGAGGTGGTGGTGTTGGTGGTGGATGGGGTGGTGGTGGTAGGGGTGGGGGTGGTAGTGGTCATAGGGGTGGGGGTTGCAGTGTTTTTGGTAGGTTGGGGGGTGGTGGTAGTGGTAGGGGTGGTGGTCAGAGGGGTGGTGGTTGTGGTGGTGTATGTGGGTTGGGTGGTGGTGGTAGGGGTGGGGGTGGTGTTGGTGGGTTCGGTGGTGGTGGTAGGGGTGGGGGTGGTAGTGGTCATAGGGGTGGGGGTTGCAGTGTTTTTGGTAGGTTGGGGGGTGGTGGTAGTGGTAGGGGTGGTGGTCAGAGGGGTGGTGGTTGTGGTGGTGTATGTGGGTTGGGTGGTGGTGGTAGGGGTGGGGGTGGTGTTGGTGGGTTCGGTGGTGGTGGTAGGGGTGGGGGTGGTAGTGGTCATAGGGGTGGGGGTTGCAGTGTTTTTGGTAGGTTGGGGGGTGGTGGTAGTGGTAGGGGTGGTGGTCAGAGGGGTGGTGGTTGTGGTGGTGTATGTGGGTTGGGTGGTGGTGGTAGGGGTGGGGGTGGTGTTGGTGGGTTCGGTGGTGGTGGTAGGGGTGGGGGTGGTAGTGGTCATAGGGGTGGGGGTTGCAGTGTTTTTGGTAGGTTGGGGGGTGGTGGTAGTGGTAGGGGTGGTGGTCAGAGGGGTGGTGGTTGTGGTGGTGTATGTGGGTTGGGTGGTGGTGGTAGGGGTGGGGGTGGTGTTGGTGGGTTCGGTGGTGGTGGTAGGGGTGGGGGTGGTAGTGGTCATAGGGGTGGGGGTTGCAGTGTTTTTGGTAGGTTGGGGGGTGGTGGTAGTGGTAGGGGTGGTGGTCAGAGGGGTGGTGGTTGTGGTGGTGTATGTGGGTTGGGTGGTGGTGGTAGGGGTGGGGGTGGTGTTGGTGGGTTCGGTGGTGGTGGTAGGGGTGGGGGTGGTGTTGGTGGGTTCGGTGGTGGTGGTAGGGGTGGGGGTGGTAGTGGTCATAGGGGTGGGGGTTGCAGTGTTTTTGGTAGGTTGGGGGGTGGTGGTAGTGGTAGGGGTGGTGGTCAGAGGGGTGGTGGTTGTGGTGGTGTATGTGGGTTGGGTGGTGGTGGTAGGGGTGGGGGTGGTGTTGGTGGGTTCGGTGGTGGTGGTAGGGGTGGGGGTGGTAGTGGTCATAGGGGTGGGGGTTGCAGTGTTTTTGGTAGGTTGGGGGGTGGTGGTAGTGGTAGAGGTGGTGGTCAGAGGGGTGGTGGTTGTGGTGGTGTATGTGGGTTGGGTGGTGGTGGTAGGGGTGGGGGTGGTGTTGGTGGGTTCGGTGGTGGTGGTAGGGGTGGGGGTGGTAGTGGTCATAGGGGTGGGGGTTGCAGTGTTTTTGGTAGGTTGGGGGGTGGTGGTAGTGGTAGGGGTGGTGGTCAGAGGGGTGGTGGTTGTGGTGGTGTATGTGGGTTGGGTGGTGGTGGTAGGGGTGGGGGTGGTGTTGGTGGGTTCGGTGGTGGTGGTAGGGGTGGGGGTGGTAGTGGTCATAGGGGTGGGGGTTGCAGTGTTTTTGGTAGGTTGGGGGGTGGTGGTAGTGGTAGGGGTGGTGGTCAGAGGGGTGGTGGTTGTGGTGGTGTATGTGGGTTGGGTGGTGGTGGTAGGGGTGGGGGTGGTGTTGGTGGGTTCGGTGGTGGTGGTAGGGGTGGGGGTGGTAGTGGTCATAGGGGTGGGGGTTGCAGTGTTTTTGGTAGGTTGGGGGGTGGTGGTAGTGGTAGGGGTGGTGGTCAGAGGGGTGGTGGTTGTGGTGGTGTATGTGGGTTGGGTGGTGGTGGTAGGGGTGGGGGTGGTGTTGGTGGGTTCGGTGGTGGTGGTAGGGGTGGGGGTGGTAGTGGTCATAGGGGTGGGGGTTGCAGTGTTTTTGGTAGGTTGGGGGGTGGTGGTAGTGGTAGGGGTGGTGGTCAGAGGGGTGGTGGTTGTGGTGGTGTATGTGGGTTGGGTGGTGGTGGTAGGGGTGGGGGTGGTGTTGGTGGGTTCGGTGGTGGTGGTAGGGGTGGGGGTGGTAGTGGTCATAGGGGTGGGGGTTGCAGTGTTTTTGGTAGGTTGGGGGGTGGTGGTAGTGGTAGGGGTGGTGGTCAGAGGGGTGGTGGTTGTGGTGGTGTATGTGGGTTGGGTGGTGGTGGTAGGGGTGGGGGTGGTGTTGGTGGGTTCGGTGGTGGTGGTAGGGGTGGGGGTGGTAGTGGTCATAGGGGTGGGGGTTGCAGTGTTTTTGGTAGGTTGGGGGGTGGTGGTAGTGGTAGGGGTGGTGGTCAGAGGGGTGGTGGTTGTGGTGTTGTTGGTGGGTTGGGGAGTGGTGGTATGGATGGGGGTGGGGGTGGTCGTAGGTGTGGGGGTTGTGGTTTTGGTGGGTTGGGAGGTGCTCGTAGGAGGGGTGGTGGTGGTGGTGGTGCTGGATGGGGTGGTGGTTGTAGGTTTGGTGGTGGTTATGGTAGGGGTGGTAGGGGTGGAGGTAGTGATTGTAGTGGTAGGGACAGTGGTGGTGGTGGTGGTGGGTTTGGTGGTGGTGGGTTTGGTGGTGGTGGGTTGGGTGGTGGTGGTAGGAGTGGAGGTTGTGGGGTTGTTGGTGGGTTGGGTTGTGGTCATAGAGGTGGGGGTGGGGGTGGTAGGTTTAGAGGAGGTATTGGCCTTTGAAGCTGTGGCGCCCGGTGAGGTATTCCTTGGGCTTGTAGGACTTGTGTGGACAGCGGAGCTAGGAGACCTGTTGAGACTCGTATCTTCATCCCTCTTCGTCCTTGTGGGTCCCTTCTTCTCAACCGGCACCAACGGGTTTCTCCTGCTGGTGGTGTCTGGAGGGTCTTCCTCTCTCTTTTTCACTTTCGTCTCTTGGGCGCGAGGAGTCCAATGTCCCGTCTTGGGTAAAGGAGAACTCTGCCTGATTGGTTGCCCTTTGTCCCGTGGGGCATGCTGGCCAGCATCATCTATGCAGAACAGGCGAGACGATGTGGGTGTCAGAAGGTCCTTTGGATCTTGACCCAATGCTCTGACACCTATCTGTGCCCGGGCTCCTCAGGCGGGTGGCCACCCCCCTCCCAGGACAGGCAGTGACAGTCTCCGGGCCCTTTTGTGGGTGCCTTCCCACGTTCTCCTACATGTCAAGCACCTACCCTTGCCCCGCAACCACCCACATCCCCCTAAACACATTGACCCCCAAACACCCGTGTCCTCCATAGACCAACAACCCCCAAAGACCCGCCCCTGGTTCCCCAAAGACCCCTCCCAAGACCTTCCAGGACTCACAGCTGGAAGCTTCCAGGACGCAAAACCCCATGGATCTCCAAAGAGCCACATCCACCGTCACCAACACCCCCCCAGAGACCTGCCCTTGGTTCTCCCAAGGCCTCTGTTCCAAACTGGCCCCCATGGACCAAAAAGACGACTATTGTTGAGCTCAAGTGCATTTAAAGAAAGGGACCAACGATACTCTGAACGGCAAAAGGGACTTTTGCCTTTAGTCCGAGCAGATAAACAACCCCCAGTTGTCTCCCAACAACCCATGGACCTCCAAAGACCCACATCCACCAACGTGAACATTGCCCCCAAAAGACTTGCCCTTGGTTCTCCAAAGACCCCCCCCAGACCTTCCAAGACCCACAGTTGGGTCCCAAAAATCCATGGACACCCCCCCCCGCAGAGACCCATAGCTACCCCCCCCGGACCCCAATTCATGCTTGTTCATGACCAGCCCTGCAGCACAGGGTCCTTGGAAGACCCTCGCGCCCACCCCTGTCCCACCTCCAGTCCTCAGGGTGCCCCCCCAGTGACGAAACTGGAGCGGTGGAATGGGAATGGGAGGTCCCAGCACCAGCAGCACCCACCTCTCATGACGACCAGGAAGCAGATGCAGACCAGGGCCAGGCTACCCCACAGACGAACCCCCATCTCTCCGCACCTCAGAGCTGGGGGCCTGCGGCGGTGGAGGGGGGCACCTTGGCTTGTTCAACCGCTGCCGATCACAGGTGTGGTGGGAATGGGACAGGGAGAGTCGTTGAGGGTGACAGGGACCTTTGGTCACAATTAAGAAGTAGGAGGGATGAAACCTGAGCTGCGGGTGCTGGGAACAAAGGGGCAGGTGCCAACACCCATTTCCCAGCAGACATGTTTTCCCAAGGGACACGTCGTGTCATCGGGTGCCCATTGCCCTCCCCGAAGGTCCATGAGATCCTTCGGGGAATGTCCCAGCTGTCTCCAAGACCCTGTCCTTTCCCCACCAGCCCTGGCCGTGATTTGTCCCCACTGTGGAGGCAGGTTGGGGACAGGAGCAGGATGGGGACGGAATGGGGACCTGGGGTGGGGAGGTGGGACATGGGGTGGGGAGGTGGAATGGGGACGTGGGACGTGGATGAAGATGTGGGATATGGGATGAGGACGTCAGATGGGGGACATGGGGTGAAGATATGGGACGGGACTGGGAGTGTAGCGCCAGGCTGGGGACATCAGATGGCAGTGGGGTCCCTTCCCAATATCTGGGGCCACAGTGGCCGTGGGGTCATGGTGGTGACACTCTATGGGGCGCTGGTGTCCCCACCATCACCTCACCATGGTCCCACCAGCCTTTTTGGAGACCCCATGGAGGGGGACATGGAGAAGGGACATCTTGGGCATATTTGGGGCCACGGTGGCTGTGGGGTCATGGTGGTGACACTCTACAGGGCACTGGTGTCCCCATGATGTCCAGACCAGGACCTCACCTTGCTGCCATCCAGCCCCGCTGGTGTCCCCACGAAGTCCCCACTGTCACCCCACCCTGGTGCCACCAAGCCCTTTGGAGACCCCCCTGGATGGGGGACGTGGAGAAGGGGCACCTTGGGCGTACTCGGGGCCACGGTGGTGACACTCGATGGGGTGCTGGTGTCCCCACGATGTCCCCACCCCGGTTGCAGTTCCTGGCAGGATGCCACCCAGTGCCCAGAAGCAATCGAGGCCACCTGAGGGTATCAGTGACCGAGGGACACGCAGGGACACTTCCTTGAGTGGGTGTCACACCCAGGTGCCAAGTGATATGTCCCCGTTGGGTGACACGAGTGTCACATGAGGGGGACACAGACATGGGAAGGGACAAGATCAGGTGGTCCTCAAGGCTGGGGGGCACTGGGGACACCCTTGTGGGGGGAGGCGACAATGCGCGCGGTGGCCCTGCCATGGGGTGACAGTGTCCTATCCTGTCCGGGAGTGGAGGTGGCAGCGCCGTGGGGGGGAGGTGACAATGCCGTGGGGTGGCAGTGCCGTGGGGGTGGCGGTGCCTGCCGTGGGGTGACGACGCCGTAGGGTGACAGTGCCGTGGGGTGGCAGCATCCCGGGGTGGCCCTGCCATGAGGTGACAGCGCCATGGGGTGGCAGTGTCCTGTCCGGGCTGGGGGGGGGGGAGGTGACATTGCCATGGGGTGGCCCTGCCATGGGGTGACAGTGTCCTGTGGGTGACAGTGTCCTGTCCATGGGGGGAGGTGACGTTGCCATGGGGTGGCCCTGCCATGGGGTGACAGTGTCCTGTGGGTGACAGTGTCCTGTCCATGGGGGGAGGTGACATTGCCATGGGGCGGCCCTGCCATGGGGTGACCGTGCTGGGGGGGGGTGGGGGGGGGGGGGGTGACAGCACCCCAGGGGGACACTACCGTGGGGTGACAGCACCCTTGCGGGGGGGGGGGGGGAGGGATGCTGTGGAGGGGTCAGGGTGCTCTGAGGGGGTGCTGTGGGGGGGGTCTGGGGGGTGTGGGGCAGTTCTAGGGGGGGTGGTGATGGGTTGGGGGTGCTGGGGGGGGGGCCGGCTGCTTGGGGGGGGGACGGTTCGGTGGGTCTGGGTGCTGAGGTGGGGTGCTGTGGGGGTGTCTGGGGGGTGTGGGGCAGTTCTGGGGGGGGCCGGGTGCTCTGAGGGGGTGCTGGGGTGGGGGGGGTCCTTGGGGGGGGTGCTTGGTGGGGGGGTCTGGGTGCTGGGGGTGGGGGCTTATGGGAGGTTTGGGTGCTGGGGAGGGGTCCTAGGGGGGGTCTGGGTGCTGGGGGTGGGGGCTTATGGGGGGTTTGGGTGCTGGGGAGGGGTCCTAGGGGGGGTCTGGGTGCTGGGGGTGGGGGGTTATGGGGGGTTTGGGTGCTGGGGAGGGGTCCTGGGGGGGGTCTGGGTGCTGGGGGTGGGGGCTTATGGGGGGTTTGGGTGCTGGGGAGGGGTCCTAGGGGGGGTCTGGGTGCTGGGGGTGGGGGGTTATGGGGGGTTTGGGTGCTGGGGAGGGGTCCTGGGGGGGGTCTGGGTGCTGGGGGTGGGGGCTTATGGGGGGTTTGGGTGCTGGGGAGGGGTCCTGGGGGGGGTCTGGGTGCTGGGGGTGGGGGCTTATGGGGGGTTTGGGTGCTGGGGAGGGGTCCTGGGGGGGGTCTGGGTGCTGGGGGTGGGGGCTTATGGGGGGTTTGGGTGCTGGGGAGGGGTCCTGGGGGGGGTCTGGGTGCTGGGGGTGGGGGGTTATGGGGGGTTTGGGTGCTGGGGAGGGGTCCTAGGGGGGGTCTGGGTGCTGGGGGTGGGGGGTTATGGGGGGTTTGGGTGCTGGGGAGGGGTCCTAGGGGGGGTCTGGGTGCTGGGGGTGGGGGGTTATGGGGGGTTTGGGTGCTGGGGAGGGGTCCTAGGGGGGGTCTGGGTGCTGGGGGTGGGGGGTTATGGGGGGTTTGGGTGCTGGGGAGGGGTCCTAGGGGGGGTCTGGGTGCTGGGGGTGGGGGGTTATGGGGGGGTTTGGGTGCTGGGGAGGGGTCCTAGGGGGGGTCTGGGTGCTGGGGGTGGGGGGTTATGGGGGGCTTTGGGTGCTGGGGAGGGGTCCTAGGGGGGGTCTGGGTGCTGGGGGTGGGGGGTTATGGGGGGGTTTGGGTGCTGGGGAGGGGTCCTAGGGGGGGTCTGGGTGCCGGGGGGGTGGAGGGGCTGATGGAGGGTATGGGGCTGTTCTGGGGGGGGTCTAGGTGCTGGGAGGGGTTTCTGGGGGTGGGGGTGCTGGGGGGGGGGGGTGTCTGGGTGCTGGGGAGGGGTCTGGGGGGGTGTCTGGGTGCTGGGGAGGGGTGGGGGTGCTGGGGTGGGTGGTGTCTGGGGGTCTGGGTGCTGGGGGGGTCTGCGTGCCGGTGGGGGGTGTCTGGGCGCTGAAATGGGGTGCTGGGGGGGGAATCTGGGTGCTCGGGGGGGGTCTGTGTGCCGGGGTGGGGGTCTGGGTGCTGAATTGGGGTGCTGGGGGGGGAATCTGGGTGCTGGGGGGGTGTCTGGGTGCCGGTGAGGGGGTCTGGGTGCTGGATTGGGGTGCTGGGGGGGGGAATCTGGGTGCTGGGGGGGGTCTGCGTGCCGGGGTGGGGGTCTGGGTGCTGAATTGGGGTGCTCGGGGGGGAATCTGGGTGCTGGGGGGGGTCTGCGTGCCGGGGTGGGGGTCTGGGTGCTGAATTGGGGTGCTCGGGGGGGAATTTGGGTGCTGGGGGGGGGGGTCTGGGTGCTGGATTGGGGTGCTGGGGGGGGAATCTGGGTGCCGGTGGGGGGGGCTGGGTGCCGAATTGGGGTCCTGGGGGGGGTCTGGGTGCTGGATTGGGGTCCTGGGGGGGGTCTGGGTGCTGACATGGGGTGCTTGGGGGGGGTCTGCGTGCCGGTGAGGGTGTTTGGGTGCTGGATTGGGGTCCTGGGGGGGGTCTGGGTGCTGGGGGGGGGGTCTGAGTGCTGAATTGGGGTGCTGGGGGGGGGTCTGGGTGCTGGATTGGGGTGCTGGGGGGGGAATCTGGGTGCTGGGGGGGGGTCTGGGTGCCGGTGAGGGGGTCTGGGTGCTGGATTGGGGTGCTGGGGGGGGAATCTGGGTGCCGGTGAGGGGGTCTGGGTGCTGGATTGGGGTGCTGGGGGGGGGAATCTGGGTGCTGGGGGGGGTCTGCGTGCCGGGGTGGGGGTCTGGGTGCTGGATTGGGGTCCTGGGGGGGGTCTGGGTGCTGGGGGGGGGGTCTGAGTGCTGGATTGGGGTGCTGGGGGGGGGGTCTGGGTGCTGGATTGGGGTCCTGGGGGGGGTCTGGGTGCTGGGGGGGGGTCTGAGTGCTGGATTGGCGTGCTGGGGGGGGGTCTGGGTGCCGGTGGGGGGGGCTGGGTGCTGAATTGGGGTCCTGGGGGGGGTCTGGGTGCTGGGGGGGGGTCTGAGTGCTGGATTTGGGTGCTGGGGGGGAGGGGGGGGGTGTCTGCAATGAGGCCCCACGTGTGGGGTGATGTGTGTCCCCGTCCCCCCCCCCACCCTCAGCCCATGACTCACACGTGTGTCCGCGCCCCCCCGTCCCCCCCCCCCCGCAGCACACGCGTGTCCCAGCCGTGACGGGCCGCGGCCCACCCCCGCCATGAATAATCCCCCCCCCCACCTCCGCCCCCCCGCATTCTTTTTGGGGTGGAAAAGCACCGAATTGGTGTTTCCGAGGAAATTCCTCTCTTTTTACTCCTTCCCCCCCCCCCCCCCCCCCCCGCCCCGCCCGCCCTCACAATGGCCAATTTTGGGCAAAAAACCACCGGAAAAGGTGATTTGCCGGCATATTTCTGGACTGTAGATTTTTTGGTTCTTTTTTTGGGGGGGGGGAAGGACGGGGCGGGGGGGGACGACAACTCATGGTCTGTGACCGTCCGTCCCCCCCCACCCCCCCGTCGATGCCACCGGGTTCAACCCCTCTACGAGCCCCTGGAGAATCCCCCTGCGGCGGGGGGGGGGGACGCGACACAGGAAGGGGCTGCAAAGGGGGTTTGGGGGGATCTATGGGGCAGTGAGGGGGCTATGGGGCACTGGGGGGGCCCTATGGAGTCAGTGGGGTCTATGGGGCACTGGGGGGGCCTATGGAGTCAGCGCCGTCTGTGGGGGGGTCTATGGGGCACTGGGGGAATCTATGGAGTCAGTGGGGTCTATGGGGGGTCTATGGGACACTGGGGGGGTCTATGGAGTCAGTGCCGTCTGTGGGGGGGGTCTATGGGGCACTGGGGGGGCCTATGGAGTCAGTGGGGTCTATGGGGGGTCTATGGGGCACTGGGGGGGTCTATGGAGTCAGTGGGGTCTATGGGGGGTCTATGGGGCACTGGGGGGGTCTATGGAGTCAGTGGGGTCTATGGGGGGGGTCTATGGGGCACTGGGGGGGTCTATGGAGTCAGTGGGGTCTATGGGGGGTCTATGGGGCACTGGGGGGGTCTATGGAGTCAGTGGGGTCTATGGGGGGTCTATGGGGCACTGGGGGGGGTCTGTGGAGGCAGTGGGGGGCTCTATGGGGCACTGGGGGGGTCTATGGAGAAAGTGGGGGTTTATGGGGGGGTCTATGGGGCAGTGGGGGGGTCTATAGGGGTTCTGTTGAGGCACTGGGAGGATCTATGGGGGTGCTATGGGGCACTGGGGGGTGAGTGGGGCACTGGGAGCACTGGTGTGTCTATGGGGGGGGTGAGTGGGGCACTGGGAGCACTGGTGTGTCTATGGAGGGGGGTCAGTGGGGCACTGGGAGCACTGGTGTGTCTATGGGGAGGGGTCAGTGGGGCACTGGGAGCACTGGTGTGTCTATGGGGGGGGTGAGTGAGGCACTAGGAGCACTGGTGTGTCTATGGGGGGGCTCAGTGGGGCACTGGGAGCACTGGTGTGTCTATGGGGGGGGTGAGTGGGGCACTGGGAGCACTGGTGTGTCTATGGGGGGGCTCAGTGGGGCACTGGGAGCACTGGTGTGTCTATGTGGGGGGTGAGTGGGGCACTGGGAGCACTGGTGTGTCTATGGAGGGGGCTCAGTGGGGCACTGGGAGCACTGGTGTGTCTATGGGGGGGGTGAGTGGGGCACTGGGAGCACTGGTGTGTCTATGGAGGGGGCTCAGTGGGGCACTGGGAGCACTGGTGTGTCTATGTGGGGGGTAAGTGGGGCACTGGGAGCACTGGTGTGTCTATGGAGGGGGCTCAGTGGGGCACTGGGAGCACTGGTGTGTCTATGGAGGGGGGTGAGTGGGGCACTGGGAGCACTGGTGTGTCTATGGAGGGGGCTCAGTGGGGCACTGGGAGCACTGGTGTGTCTATGTGGGGGGTAAGTGGGGCACTGGGAGCACTGGTGTGTCTATGGAGGGGGCTCAGTGGGGCACTGGGAGCACTGGTGTGTCTATGGAGGGGGGTGAGTGGGGCACTGGGAGCACTGGTGTGTCTATGGGGGGGGTGAGTGAGGCACTGGGAGCACTGGTGTGTCTATGGAGGGGGGTCAGTGGGGCACTGGGAGCACTGGTGTGTCTATGGGGGGGGGTCAGTGGGGCAATGGGAGCACTGGTGTGTCTATGGGGAGGGGATCAGTGGGGCACTGGGAGCACTGGTGTGTCTATGGGGGGGGATCAGTGGGGCACTGGGAGCACTGGTGTGTCTATGGGGGGGTCAGTGGGGCACTGGGAGCACTGGTGGTGTCTATGGGGGGGTCAGTGGGGCACTGGGAGCACTGGTGTGTCTATGGAGGGGGGTGAGTGGGGCACTGGGAGCACTGGTGTGTCTATGGAGGGGGCTCAGTGGGGCACTGGGAGCACTGGTGTGTCTATGGAGGGGGGGTGAGTGGGGCACTGGGAGCACTGGTGTGTCTATGGGGGGGGGGTCAGTGGGGCACTGGGAGCACTGGTGTGTCTATGGGGGGGTGAGTGGGGCACTGGGAGCACTGGTGTGTCTATGGGGGGGGTGAGTGGGGCACTGGGAGCACTGGTGTGTCTATGTGGGGGGTGAGTGGGGCACTGGGAGCACTGGTGTGTCTATGGAGGGGGGTGAGTGGGGCACTGGGAGCACTGGTGTGTCTATGGGGGGGGGGTCAGTGGGGCACTGGGAGCACTGGTGTGTCTATGGGGGGGTGAGTGGGGCACTGGGAGCACTGGTGTGTCTATGGGGGGGTGAGTGGGGCACTGGGAGCACTGGTGTGTCTATGGGGGGGTGAGTGAGGCACTGGGAGCACTGGTGTGTCTATGGGGGGGTGGGTCAGTGGGGCACTGGGAGCACTGGTGTGTCTATGGAGGGGGGTCAGTGGGGTACTGGGAGCACTGGTGTGTCTATGGAGGGGGGTGAGTGGGGCACTGGGAGCACTGGTGTGTCTATGGGGGGGGCTCAGTGGGGCACTGGGAGCACTGGTGTGTCTATGGGGGGGGTGAGTGAGGCACTGGAGCACTGGTGTGTCTATGGGGGGGGTGAGTGGGGCACTGGGAGCACTGGTGTGTCTATGGGGGGGGCTCAGTGGGGCAATGGGAGCACTGGTGTGTCTATGGGGGGGATCAGTGGGGCAATGGGAGCACTGGTGTGTCTATGGGGGGGGTGAGTGGGGCACTGGGAGCACTGGTGTGTCTATGGGGGGGGCTCAGTGGGGCACTGGGAGCACTGGTGTTTCTATGGGGGGGTGAGTGGGGCACTGGGAGCACTGGTGTGTCTATGGGGGGGATCAGTGGGGCACTGGGAGCACTGGTGTGTCTATGGGGGGGGGGATCAGTGGGGCACTGGGAGCACTGGTGTGTCTATGGGGAGGGGATCAGTGGGGCACTGGGAGCACTGGTGTGTCTATGGGGGGGGGGGTGTCAGTGGGGCACTGGGAGCACTGGTGTGTCACTGGGGCGCTGACACCGTCATGGGGCCCGATCCTGGCTCCGTTTCCACCCGGGTTATTTTTACCCCGGTTTCGGGGCGGGGGGGAGGGGGGGGTGGAATTTGGCCCCCATCCCATTCCCCTCCGTCGTCCGTCCCCCCCCCCCCCCGCCATATGTCGTCCCCCCCCCGACATCCGGAGCCGTCTCTGGGAAGGGAACCCAGGGCTCCGGGCGTCCGGCCCAACTGGGTTTACTCAGCAGACTGGGAAGGGACCCAGGCAGCCGGGCAGCCCGCCACCCCCCCCCACCCAACCCCCCCCCCCCCCCCCCCCGGCCACCCACACCCCCCACACCCCCCCCCCACCCAACGGGCCTCAGCCCCCACCCAGCCCTGGGAAAAAAAAAAAAACGGGCGTCCGGGCACCCTGACACCCCCCCCCCCCCCCCAGACAATCCCCCTGACCTCCCTGACCCCCCCCAAAATCCCCCTGACCCCCCTGACCCCAAGGGGACCCTGGTGTCTGGGCACCCTGACCCCCCCCACCCCAAAATCCTTGACCCCAAGGGGACCCAGTTGTCCAGGCACCCTGACCCCCCCCCCAAAAAAAAAGTCCCCTGAGGGACCCAGGTGTCTGGGCACCCTGAGCCCCCCCCCCCGAAAAAATCCCACTGACCCCCCTGACCCCAAGGGGACCCAGGTGTCCAGGCACCCTGACCCCCCCCCCCAAAAAAAAAGTCCCCTGAGGGACCCAGGTGTCTGGGCACCCTGACCCCCCCCCAAAAAAAAAGTCCCCTGAGGGACCCAGGTGTCTGGGCACCCGACCCCCCCCCCCCCAAAATCCCTGAGCCTAAGGGGACCCAGGCGTCTGGGCACCCTGAGCCCCCCCCCCAGAAAAAATCCCACTGACCCCCCTGACCCCAAGGGGACCCTGATGTCCAGGCACCCTGACCCCCCCCACCCCAAAATCCTTGACCCCAAGGGGACCCTGGTGTCCAGGCACCCTGAGCCCCCCCCCCAAAATCCCACTGACCCCCCTGACCCCAAGGGGACCCTGGTGTCCAGGCACCCTGACCCCCCCCCCCCAAAAAAAAAGTCCCCTGAGGGACCCAGGCATCCGGGCACCCTGAGCCCCCCCCCCCAAAATCCCTGACCCTAAGGGGACCCGGGTGTCCGGACACCTTGACCCCCCCCCCCCCAAAATCCCACTGACCCCCTTGACCCCAGGGGGACCCAGGTGTCCAGGCACCCTGACACCCCCCCCCCCCCCAAAAAAAAAATAGTCCCCTGAGTGACCCAGATGTCCGGGCACCCTGACACACCCCCCCCCCCCAAAAAATCCCCTGAGGTACCCAGGCGTCCGGGCACTCCCGGGGTTCCCCCCCCCGCCCCGCTGTCACCGCTGCCACCACGTCACCCCGCAGGAAGGGGCCCTGGCGTCACCCCGGGGACAACACAGGGTTCGGGGGGGGGTGACACCCCGCCCGGATGCCTGGGGGCCCCGAGATAGGTGACACGGGGGACACGGGGGGGCACTGGGCATATGGGGGGGACTGTGGGGACATGGGGGGGCACAGGGGACGTGGGGGACAGGGGGGACAGGGGGGCAGAGAGGGGGTCACAGGGGGGTCGCGGGGGACATGGGGCATGGGGGACATGGGGGGGGTCACAGGGGACACGGGGGGGTCGCGGGGGACATGGGGCACGGGGGACATGGGGGGGTCACAGGGGACACGGGGGGGACACGGAGGGGTCACTGGTGACATGGGACATGGGGGACATGGGGGGCAGTGGGGACGGGGGAGTCACAGGGGACACGGGGGGGCGTCACTGGGGACGTGGGACACGGGGGACATGGGGGGCAGTGGGGACAGGGCGGGGGTCACAGGGGACACGGGGGGGTCACAGGGGACATGGGTGGTCACTGGGGACGTGGGACACAGGGCACATGGGGGGCAGTGGGGTCGGGGGGGTGCCACAGGGGGGACGGGGGGGTCATGGGGAACCACGGGGGGGGTCACTGGGGACGTGGGACACGGGGCACATGGGGGGCACGGGGAGGGACGTGGGCGGTGACATGGGGGGGGGGACACGGGGAGGGACACGGGACGTGGGATGTGGGTGGTGACGTCGGGGCGGGGGGGGGGGGGGGACGGGACACGAGTGGAAACACCCCCCCACCCCCCCCACCCCCGGCCTTTTAAAGCCGCTGCCGCGGCCGGAGGCGGCCCAGAGCTGGGAGCCACCGGGACGGGACACTGGGACACTGGGACACTGGCACACCGGGATACTGGGACACCGGGACACCGGGACACCGAGACCAAGACGGGGACACCAGGAACAACACCGGGATACTGGGACTGACACCAGGACCAGGAGTGGGATACTGGGACTGATACTGGAATACTGGGACCGACACCAGGACTGGTACTGGGACAGCGGGACCGATACTGGGACACCGGGACCAAAACCGGGACACCAGGACTGACACTGGGATACTGGGACTGGGACCAGGACACCGGGACTGGGAGAAGGACCAACATCAGGACACCGGGACCAAAACCAGTGCTGATACTGGGAGAGTGGGACCAACACCGGGACTGAGACCAGGACTGACGCCGGGATCGGGACCAACAGGTAAGGGGGAACTGGGGGGACCCAGCACCGGGACTGGGACTGGGACCAGCACCGGGACTGGGATTGGGACTGGGACCAGGACCGGGACTGGGACTGGAACAGGGACCGGGACCGGGACCAGGACTGGGATTGGGACTGGGACCAGCACTGGGACTGGAATTGGGACCAGTACCAGGACTGGGATTGGCACTGGAACAGGGACTGGGACTGGGACCAGCACCAGGACTGGGACCAGTACTGGGACTGGGACTGGGACCAGCACCAGGACTGGGATTGGGACTGGGACCAGGACTGGGATCGGGACTGGAACAGGGATCAGGACTGGGACCAACACCAGGACTGGGACCCGGACCAGTACAAGAACTGGGATTGGGACTGGGACCAGGGCTAGCACCAGCACTGGGACTGGGATTGGGGCTAACACCAAGACTGGAACCAGCACCAGGACTGGGATTGGGACTGGGACTAGCGTGAGGACTGGGAATGGGACCAGTGCCGGGACTGGGAATGGGAACTGAGATCAGTATCAGGACTGGGATCCGCACCAGCACTGGGACCAACACTGGGAATGGGACAGGAATGGGGACCAGCACTGGGACCAGTACCAGAACTGGGACCAGTGCTAGCACCAGCACTGGGACTGGGATTGGGACTGGGACCAGTACCAAGACCGGGACTGGAACGTGGACCAGGGCTGGGATTGGGATTGGAACCAGCATCGGGACTGGGATTGGGGTTGAAACTGGTACCGGGACCAGCACCGGGGTCACCATCAGGGTCACCTCGGTGACCCCCGGACTCCTGGGTCCTTTCAGGATGCGCGTGGCCCCAGTGGCCCTGGTGGCCCTGGCCTGGGTGGCCCTGGCGGGTGCTGGGACACCGGTGACAGGTCGGGTGGCCCGGCTGGTGACCGACTTTGGGCTGCGGCTCTTCCGGGAGGCGATGGGACACCGAGGGGACACCAACGCCATCTTCGCCCCCCACGGGGCCACCGCCGTGCTGGTGGCCCTCCAACTGGCCACCGCTGGACATAGCCGTCACCAGCTTGAGACGGCCATGGGCTTCAGCATCAACGGTGAGGGTCCCTGCGGTCCTTGTCCCCATGGTGGGGTGGGTGGTGGGGTCCTTGTCCCCCTGGTGGGGTCTCCATCCCCATGGGGGACACCTTGGTGGTCCTTGTCCCCACGGTGGGGTCTCCATCTTCATGGTGGACACCTTGAGGGGCCTTGTGCCCATGGTGGGGTGGGTTGTGGGGTCCTTGTCCCCCTGGTGGGGTCTCCATCCCCATGGGGGACACCTTGGGGGTCCTTGTCCCCATGGTGGGGTCTCCATCTTCATGCTGGACACCAAGGTGTCCCCGTCCCCATGGTGGGGTGGGTGCTGGGGTCTCCAACCTCATGGGGGACACACTGGGGTCCTTGTCCCCATGGTGGGTTGGGTTGTGAGGTTCTTGTCCCCATGGTGGCAGGGGGTGGGGGGGTCTCCATCCCCATGGGGGACACCTTGGGGGTCCTTGTCCCCATGGTGGGGTGGGTTGTGGGGTCTCTGTCCCCATGGTCAGGTCTCCATCTTCATGGTGGACACCTTGGTGTCCCTGTCCCCATGGTGGGGGGGGTGGGGAGTCTCCATCCTCATGGGGGACACCTTGGGGTCCCTGTCCCCATGGTGGGGGGGGTGGGGAGTCTCCATCCCCATGGGGGACACCTTGGGGTCCCTGTCCCCATGGTGGGGTGGGTTGTGGGGTCCCTATCCTCACACCAGGTCATCCGTGGGTGCCCCCAACTCCACACTGGGTGTCCCATGGGTGTCCCTCACACCGGGTCACCCATGGGTGGCCCCAACCCCACGCTGGGTCTCCCATGGGTGTCCCTCACACCGGGTGACCCATAGATGTCCCCAACCCCACACTGGTTCTCCCATGGCTATTCCTGTCCCCATACGAGCTCGCCCGTGGGTGTCCCCCGTGCCGGGTCTCCCATGAGTGTCCCCACACCAGGTCACCCACGGGTGTCCCCAGCCCCACACTGGGTCTCCCACGGGTTTCCCCATCCCCACGCCGTGACTCAGTTTCCTCACCCCACCCCACAGATCCAGAGGTGGCGGCGGAGCTGCGGGTGCTGCGCCGGGCGCTGAGGGGACCCGGCCACCTCCTGGCGGTGGCCGAGGGACTTTTTGTGGGGCGGGGGGTGACGCTGACCCCCGGCTTCGTCTCCCGCTTCGTCCGGGCCCTGGGCCCCCGACGCCTGGCCAGGGTGGACTTCCAACGGGGGGAGGGTGCCCGCGCCCTCCTCGACGCCTGGGTGCAGGAGCAAACGCAGGGTGAGCAGCCTCGGGGGGGGGGGGTCGGGGGGGCCCGGAAACCTGGATCCCTTGGGAATGGGGGTGATGGGTGCCCAGACGCCTGGGTCCCTTGGGAATGGGGGTGCTCAGACGCCCGGGTCCCTTGGGAATTGGGGTGATGGGTGCTCAGATGCCTGGGTCCCTTGGGAATGGGGGTGATGGGTGCTCGGACATCTGGATCCCTAGGGAATTGGGGTGATGGGTGCTCAGACACCTGGGTCCCTTGGGAATTGGGATGCCCAGACGCCCAGGTCCCTTGGGAATGGGGGCGATGGGTGCTAGGACACCTGGGTCCCTTGGGAATTGGGGTGCCCAGATTCCTGGGTCCCTTGGGAATGGGGGTACTGGGTGCTGGGACACCTGGGTCCCCTGGGAATGGGGGTGATGGGTGCTCAGACACCTGGGTCCCTTGGGAATTGGGGTGCCTGGACACCTGGGTCCCTTGGGAATGGGGGTGATGGGCGTTCGGACATCTGGATCCCTTGGGAATGGGGGTGATGGGTGCTCGGACACCTAAGATCCCTAGGGAATTGGAGTGCTGGGTGCTCAGATGCCTGGGTCCCCTGGGAATGGGGGTGATGGGTGCTCAGATGCCTGGGTCCCTTGGGAATGGGGGTGATGGGTGCTCGGACATCTGGATCCCTTGGGAATGAGGGCGATGGGTGCTCAGACACCTGGATCCCTTGGGAATTGGGGTGTTGGGTGCTCGGACACCTGGATCCCTTGGGAATTGGGGCGCTGGGTGCTGAAACAGCTGGGTCCCTTGGGAATGGGGGTGATGGGTGCTCGGACGAGTGGGTCCCTTGGGAATGGGGGTGACGGGTGCCCTTGTCCCCCCAGGGCTGATCCAGGGGCTGCTGCCCCCCGGCGCGGTGGGTGCCAACACCCGCCTGGTGTTGGCCAACGCCGTCTACTTCAAGGGTGCCTGGCTGAGCCCCTTCCCCCCCGCCGCCACCCGGCCCCGGCCCTTCCACAGGGGCGATGGCACCGTCGTCACCGTCCCCATGATGGCACAGACGGCCAAGTTCAACTGCGGTGAGAGACACACCCCCCCCGGACACCTGGGTCCCCTGTGTCACCCCATGTCACCCTACTCCATCACCCACCCCAGCACCTGGATGCTTAGGTCTCCTCATGTCACCCTGTGTCACCCTGCTTGGACCCCTACCCCATCTCCCAGATGCCTGTGTCCCCCTGTGTCACCCCGTGTCCTACCATGTCACCCTGCTTGGAGCCCTACCCCAGCACCTGGTCACCTGCGTCCCCCTGTGTCACCCTGGGTCCCCCCATGTCATTCTGCGTCACCCCATGTCACCCTACCTGGTCACCCACCCCATCTCCCAGACATCTGAGTCCCCTCATGTCACCCTGGGTCCCCTGTGTCACCCCATGTCACCCTACTCGGTCACCCACCCCAGCACCTGGACGCTTAGGTCCCCTCATGTCACCCTGTGTCACCCTGCTTGGAGCCCTACCCCAGCACCTGGACACCTGTCTCCCCCTGTGTCACCCTGGGTCCCCCCATGTCACCCTACTCGGTCACCCATCCCATCTGCCGGACATCTGGGTCCCCTCCTGTCACCCTGGGTCCCCCTGTGTCCCCTCATGGGTCCCCTTGTGTCACCCTACTTGGACCCCCCCATCCCATCTCCCAGACACCTGGGTCCCCCCATGTCACCCTGTGTCCCCTTGTGTCACCTTGCTCGGTCACCCACCCCGGCACCCGGACGCCTGGGTCCCCTCGTGTCACCCTGTGTCCCCTGTGTCACACCCTGCCCCACCATCTCCCGGACGTCTGGGTCCCCCCCCCTGACACCATGTCACCCCAGGGGACTTCGAGACGCCGGAGGGTGTCCCCTACGAGGTGGTGGAGGTCCCCTACAGCGGGGAGGAGGTGGCCATGCTGCTGGTGGCCCCCTTCTGGCGGGGCGTCCCCATCGTCACCCTCACCCGCCTCCTGGACGCCCAACTTGTCACCACCTGGATCACCAACATGAGCCCCGCGCCCCGTGTCCTCGTCCTGCCCCGGTGAGCCCGGACGCCTGGGTCCCTTGGGTGCTGGGGGGGGGGGGGTGGGAGTGATGGGTGGGACCCCCGGACGCCTGGGTCCCCTGGGAAGGGGGACACCTGGGTCCCTTGGGTGCTGGGGGGGATTTGGGTGGGACCCCCGGACGCCTGGGTCTCCTGGGAAGGGGGACACCTGGGTCACTTGGGTGCCGGGGGGGATTTGGGTGGGACCCCCAGACGCCTGGGTCCCCTGGGAAGGGGGACACCTGGGTCCCTTGGGTGCCGGGGGGGATTTGGGTGGGACCCCTGGATGCCTGGGTCCCCTGGGAAGGGGGACACCTGGGTCCCTTGGGTGCTGGGGGGGATTTGGGTGGGACCCCCGGACACCTGGGTCCCTTGGGTGACACCCCCCCACCCCCCCCACCCTCCAGCTTCTCCCTGGAGACCACCTGGGACCTCCGAGCACCCCTGAAGTCCTTGGGGGTCCGCGCCCTCTTTGACCCCGACGCCGCCGACTTCACCCCACTCTCAGGTAAAGGGACACCCCCCCCCCCAAATCCTTGTCCCCAGGTGGGTGCTGGGGGGGACCCGGGTGTCCTGGGGTCACCCCTAACCCCACCCCACCCCCCAGTTGAGGAGCCCCTTGTCCTGGGCCAAGCCCTGCAGAAGGTGAGGATGGAAGTGACGGAGAACGGCACCCAGGTGGCATCAGGCACCGGTGAGTGACACCAGGGGACACGGACACCTGGATCCCTTGGGAATGGGGGTGACCGGACGCCTGGGTCCCCTGGGAATGGGAGTGATGGGTGCCCGGATGCCTGAATCCCTTGGGAATGGGAGTGCTGGGTGCTCGGATGCCTGGATCCCTATGGAACTGGGGTGATGGGTGCTCAGATGCCTGGATCCCTAGGGAACTGGGGTGATGGGTGCTCGGACACCTGGGTCCCTTGGGAATTGGGGTGCCCGGACACCTGGATCCCTTGGGAATGGGGGGTGACGAGTCCTCGGACACCTGGGTCCCTTGGGAATGGGGGTGACGAGTCCTCGGACACCTGGGTCCCTTGGGAACTGGGGTGCCCGGACGCCTGGGTCCCTTGGGAATGGGTGTGATGGGTGCTCAGACACCTGGGTCCCTTGGGAATTAGGGTGCTCAGATGCCTGTATCCCTAGGGAATGGGGCTGATGGGTGCTCAGATGCCTGGATCCCTAGGGAACTGGGGTGATGGGTGCTCGGACACCTGGGTCCGATGGGAATTGGGGTGCCCGGACACCTGGATCCCTTGGGAATAGGGGTGATGGGTGCTCGGACACCTGGGTCCCTTGGGAATTGGGGTGATGGGTGCTCAGATGCCTGTATCCCTAGGGAATGGGGCTGATGGGTGCTCAGATGCCTGGATCCCTAGGGAACTGGGGTGATGGGTGCTCGGACACCTGGGTCCCTTGGGAATTGGGGTGCCCGGACGCCTGGGTCCCTTGGGAATGGGTGTGGTGGGTGCTCAGACACCTGGGTCCCTTGGGAATTGGGGTGATGGGTGCTCAGATGCCTGGATCCCTAGGGAATGGGGCTGATGGGTGCTCAGATGCCTGGATCCCTAGGGAACTGGGGTGCTGGGTGCTTGGACACCTGGGTCCCTTGGGAATTGGGGTGCCCGGACACCTGGATCCCTTGGGAATGGGGGTGATGGGTGCTCGGACACCTGGGTCCCTCAGGAACTGGGGTGCCCGGACACCTGGATCCCTTGGGAATAGGGGTGATGGGTGCTCGGACACCTGGGTCCCTTGGGAATAGGGGTACCCGGACGCCTGGGTCCCTTGGGAATGGGGGTGATGGGGGGGTCCTCACAGCTCTGTCCCCCTCCCCCCTGCAGCCGCCATCGTCTACTCCCGCATGGCGCCCCTGGAAATCCTCCTGGATCGGCCCTTCCTCTTCCTCCTGCGCCACAACCCCACTGGTATGGGGTGGGGGTGGGAGGGCACTTGTGGGGCTGGGGGGGGGGGTTGCTCATGACCCAGGACTCGTGGCTGGGGGTCTCAGGAAGACTGATGCCTCGCGGATGTGGATTTAGGGGCTCCGTGCCCCATGGATTTGGGTTTGGGGGGGCTCCCTGCCCCATGGATGTGGGTTTGGGGGTGTCAATGACCCACGGATGGGGGGCTTGGGGGGGGCTTTGTGCCCCATAGATTTGGGTTGGGGGACTTCATGTCCCATGGATGTGGGTTCTGGGGGTTCCATGCCATGTGGATGTGCATTTGGGGGGGGGGGGTTCTGTGCCCCATGGATTTGGGTTCGGGGGTGTCCATGACCCATGGATGTGGGTCTTGGGGGGTGGGGGGGTGGGTCTGTGCCCCACGGATGTTGGTTTGGGGCCTCTGTGCACCATGGATGTGGGTCCGGGGGGGCTCCCTGACCCCTCTCTCCCCCCACAGGCGCCATCCTCTTCGTGGGACAGGTGACGGAACCCTGAGCGCCCCACGGCGGGGTCGGCCCCACAGCGGGGTCGGCCCCACGGCGGGTTGGGCCCTCCATGGGACCATGTTGGGGCCATGTGGGGCTGGGGAGAGCTGTAATTTATTGGAGAGAGTAATATATTTGGGGGGGGGGGGGGGTGTCAACCCCCACGTCCTGGTGATGATGTCACCCATCGCGTCATGGCGTTGGGGGTCAAGCGTCGTGTCCTGGTGATGACGTCATCCACCGTGTCCTGGTGATGATGTCATCCAACGCATCACGGTGTTGGGGGGTCAACCCCCATGTTCTGGTGATGATGTCATCCATTGCGTCATGACGTTGGGGGTCAACCCCCATGTCCTAGTGATGATGTCATCCATCGTGTCACAGTATTGGGGGTCAGCCTCCATGTCCTGGTGATGATGTCATCCATCGCGTCATGGCGTTGGGGGTCAACCCCATGTCCCAGTGGGGTGTCCCCGTCACCCCCAAAACAGCCCCCCTCGAACCCTAATTTACCCCCATTTCACCCCAAAATCTGCCCCCAGTGACCTCAAACTGCCCCATTTCACCCCAAAGCTGCCCCCACCCACCCGAAACTGCCCAATTTTACCCCGAAACTGTCCCAGGGACCCCAAGTTACCCCCATTTCACCCCAAAATCTGCCCCCACTGACCCCAAACTGCCCCATTTCTCCCCAAAATCTGCCCCTCCACCCCCATCGTCACCATGGCAACAGACTCCCGGGGGGGGGGGGGGGGGGGGCGTGTCTGTCTCCATGGAAACGCACCACCTCCATGGCAACACACCCCCCCCCCCATCGGTTGTCCCGTTACTATGGAGACGGGAGTCCCTCCCCGCCTCCCTCCAGGTTGCCATGGCGACAGAACCCGCCCCTTCGGTCGCCATGGAGGTTACAACCCCCGTCGCCACGGTAACCCCCTCCGTTGCCATGGAAACACACAACACACACACGACACACACACACACCCCCCTCCCGTTGCTAGGGAGTCTCGCCGCGCTCCCTCGTTGCCACGGCGACAAGGCCCCGCCCCTCCCTGAAGCTCCTCCCCCCGTTGCCCCGGCGACATGGCCCCGCCCCTCCCGGAAGCTCCTCTCCCGTTGCCCTGGCGACCGGGCCCCGCCCCCCCTCCACCGGAAGCTCCTCCTCTCGTTGCCCCGGCGACCAGGCCCCCCCCCCCCCCCCCTCCCGGAAGCGGCGGCGCCTGCGCGGTGAGGCCGGGCCTGGCGGGAGGCGGAGAACGGCCCAGCCCCGACCCCCGGGACCGGACCCCCCCCTCCCCCGGTCCGTCCCCCCGGTGTCCCCCCGGTCCCCGGCACCGGGACCCGGCGCTATGGTGAGTGGGGAGCACGGCACTTACCGGGGGAGGAAGGAGGAAGAACGGGGGTGTCACGTGGGGGGGGGGGGGGTGTGTCACGTGAGGGCGGGGGGGAACGAGGGGGGGGATCTATTCGGGCCTGACCTCTGACCTCTGACCCTGTCCTATGTCCTCAACAGCCCCCCCCCATGGTGTGGCCCCGGGTGCCCAGGCTGACACACCCCCCCCCCCCCATGTCCTGTCCCCAGCCCCACGGTGACCCCCCCCAGCCCCACGGTGACCCCCCCCAGTGTCACCCCATGCCCTGTCCCCATCCTGTCGTGTGTCCCCCCCCCCCCGCCCTGTCCCCAAACCCCACACTGACCTCCTCGTGTCCCCCCATGGCCTGTCCCCCTGTCCCCACGCAGACCCCCCCATGTCCCCCCCCCATTCCCTGTCCCCAACCCCACGCTGACCCACCCCACGTCCCCCCCTGCCCTGTCCCCCTTTCCCTGTCCCCACACTGGCCCCCCCATGTCTCTCCCTGCCCTGTCCCCCTCCTGGCCCCCCCACATTCCCTGTCCCCAACCCCACACTGACCCCCCCCATGCCCTGTCCCCCTCCTGTCCTCCCCATTCCCTGTCCCCAACCCCACACTGCCCCCCCCCCATGTCCCCTTATGCTGCCCCCCTGACCCACCATGACCCACCCCACGTCCCCCCCATGCCCTGTCCCCCCTTCCCTGTCCCCACACTGGCCCCCCCATGTCTCTCCCTGCCCTGTCCCTCTCCTGGCCCCCCCATTCCCTGTCCCCAACCCCACACTGACCCCCCCCATGCCCTGTCCCCCTCCTGTCCCCCTCATTCCCTGTCCCCAACCCCACACTGACCCCCCCATGCCCTGTCCCCCTCCTGTCCTCCCCATTCCCTGTCCCCAACCCCACACTGGCCCCCCCCTTGTCCCCTTATGCTGCCCCCCTGATCCACCATGACCCACCCCACGTCCCCCCCATGCCCTGTCCCCCCTTCCCTGTCCCCACACTGGCCCCCCCATGTCTCTCCCTGCCCTGTCCCCCTCATTCCCTGTCCCCAACCCCACACTGCCCCCCCCCCCATGTCCCCTTATGCTGCCCCCCTGATCCACCATGACCCACCCCACGTCCCCCCCATGCCCTGTCCCCCCTTCCCTGTCCCCACACTGGCCCCCCCATGTCTCTCCCTGCCCTGTCCCCCTCATTCCCTGTCCCCAACCCCACACTAGCCCCCCCCATGTCCCCTTATGCTGCCCCCCTGACCCACCATGACCCACCCCACGTCCCCCCCATGCCCTGTCCCCCCTTCCCTGTCCCCACACTGGCCCCCCCATGTCTCTCCCTGCCCTGTCCCCCCCTCCTGTCCCCCCCATTCCCTGTCCCCAACCCCACACTGGCCCCCCCCCCATGTCCCCTTATGCTGCCCCCCTGATCCACCATGACCCACCCCACGTCCCCCCCATGCCCTGTCCCCCCTTCCCTGTCCCCACACTGGCTCCCCCATGTCTCTCCCTGCCCTGTCCCCCCCTCCTGGCCCCCCCATTCCCTGTCCCCAACCCCACACTGACCGCCCCCCCATGCCCCGTCCCCATCCTGCCCCCCAACCCTGTCCCCTCGTCCCCACGCCGACCCTTCCACACCATCCCCTCGTTCCCTCTGCCCGCCCTGGCCCCAAACCCCACGCTGACCTGCGCCACGTCCCCCTTCCTTGTCCCCCTGCGTGTCCCCCTTCCTTGTCCCGTGTCCTCCCCCGCCCCCCCCCCCCCCGCTGACCCTCTCCCTGTCCCCAGATGCGGTTCATGCTGCTCTTCAGCCGCCAAGGCAAACTGCGCCTCCAGAAGTGGTACCTGGCCACCGCCGACAAGGACAAGAAGAAGATGGTGAGGGAGCTGATGCAGGTGGTCCTGGCCCGCAAACCCAAGATGTGCAGCTTCCTGGAGTGGAGGGACCTCAAAGTCGTCTACAAGAGGTGACGCTCCTGTCCCCATCCCCTCCCACCCCCACCCCACCTCACCTCCCCCCCCCTGCAACATCCCCAAGGTCCCCCCCGTTAAGGTACGACCAACCTTGCGGGGCGAGCGAGGTGGGTACGGCCGTAACTCGCCACGTTTCGGGGGGGCTCGTTGATGCGTCCCCCCGCCTTTCTCCGATGGGTTTTGGGGTGTGTGTGTCCCCTCCCCGCTCCGTTTTGTCATTGTCGCCCCCCCCTCCCCAGGTACGCCAGCCTCTACTTCTGCTGCGCCATCGAAGGGCAGGACAACGAGCTCATCACGCTGGAGCTGATCCACCGCTACGTCGAGCTGCTCGACAAGTACTTTGGCAGCGTGAGTGGTCACCAGAGGGTTTGGGGACAACCTGGGGGGTGACATGGGGGTGCTGGGGCCACCCCAGGGTCATGCTGTGGGTGCTTGGCCATCCTGAGGTCACCTAAAAGCCACCTTGGGGCAATGTCATAGGTGCTAAGGCCACCCAGGGCCACCCAAGGGCCATGCTGTGGGTGCTTGGCCATCCTGAGGTCACCTAAAAGCCACCTTGGGGCAGTGCAATAGGTTCTAGGGCCACCCCAGGGCCACCAGGGCCACCTCAGGGCCATGCTGTGGGTGCTTGGCCATCCTGAGGTCACCCCAAAGCCACCCTGGGGCAATGCTATGGGTGCTAGGGCCACCCCAGGGCCACCAGGGCCACCTCAGGGCCATGCTGTGGGTGCTTGGCCATCCTGAGGTCACCTAAAAGCCACCTTGGGGCAGTGCAATAGGTTCTAGGGCCACCCCAGGGCCACCAGGGCCACCTCAGGGCCATGCTGTGGGTGCTTGGCCATCCTGAGGTCACCCCAAAGCCACCCTGGGGCAATGCTATGGGTGCTAGGGCCACCCCAGGGCCACCAGGGCCACCTCAGGGCCATGCTGTGGGTGCTTGGCCATCCTGAGGTCACCCGAAAGC